>NC_057801.1:768500130-768612476 GCF_018294505.1 Triticum aestivum
CGCCATCTCCTCGGTTGTTTGGTGGCGCGGGTGTGGTCCAGTTGACTTGGTTGCGCGGGCAGCAAGCTCTCCGGCGGACGAGATCCGCGGCGCCGGCGGTGGGGTTTCCGGCCTCTTGCGGCTCCAGATCTGGCCGCCCCTTCCCCCTTCTGCTGCCCTGCGTGCTCCACCCCTTCAGATCTGGACCAGGTTGACTTGGTTCTCCGGTGCCTGGAGCTGGATGGGGTGTTGGTGGTGTGGAGCCTTGACCGGGAGAAATCCATGGCGGCGACGTCCATGGACGCCGCTCCCCTTCTTGAAGGCGCCATTCAGGTCTTTTGCTCCACCCTCCCCTTCCCCTAGCCTCTCGGGTGAAAACTCGAACTTTGTTGGGTGGCGACGGTGCTCTTGGCGTCGTTTGCTTGTTGAAGTCGTCGTCTTGGATGCTTCTTGGACTGTGGGCATTGCGGTGTGGTGGTTGTCGGGCGGTGGCGACAACATGTCCCCAGTGGCGGCGGTAGCAGCTTTGCAGGTCCGGCAGTGGTCAGGTTTTCTGCTGGTACTCTATGTGCATCTGGTGTCAGTTTGGTCCGACGGCTACTGGCCAGGAGGGGATCGGGTTCCCCTCCTCCGGCGGCTACAGCAGTGCGTTGTGAGAGCCGGAGCGTCAATCCTCGGCCTTGGTCCTGCCTCCTCGTTGCTCCTTCCTCCCTGGACACTCTGTTGTTGTCTGGCCGGCATCTTTCTCCTCTCCATATGATCGTCAGTGGGCGGCGGTGGTGCGGTGTTTCTGGCGAAGTTTCTTAGTCGGGTAGGGTGTGCTCTGTTCCTACTCCTTCGTTGCCTCCGGTTGCATCCTTCGTCCATGTTCTAGGGTGAGCAACCCCATATGTCGACGGTTCGGCGCCTTTCGAGCCAGGTGAGGAGGCCCAGGGGCCTCCTTCGATAGTGGGAATTGATGGTGATGTTGTTCCAGGGCCTTGGTTGTTTGGTGCTGAGTGCTAACATGTCCTATCCTCGACGGCAGGCGCTTCCCGAAGCCCAGGAGATCCTTGGGTGGACGAGGACCTCTGCGTGCTTCAACTTGTGCTTATCACTATCTTACTAGCGGTAGGGTGTGAGGTTTTGAGAGATGCCTACCAGCACCCTTGTATCTTGCCTTGTTTTCTGGGTTTTCTTTTGCTTGTTCGAGTTTGTATTGATGTGGTTGTAATCCTAGCCGGTTGATGACTTTGTTAATTCAAAGTCGGGTTCTCTTGAACCTTCGTTCTAAAAAAAAAAATAGGCCTACCACGACTGAAAGTCATTCCATCATGTTGGATTTTCCATAAAATTAATATTCGCTAATCTACAGATTTTGGTTTTGTACCCTCCAACCTATTAAATCAAGCAAAATAAGCTAGTTTTACTCCTTACATGATACAATTGTTCATCATAATACATGATTTGCCTGTAAAATCACAAATTTCACGTGCTGATTGTGCTTGCAGTTGGTACAGCCAGCCTATTAATTAGGTCAAGCCAAGCATAACAGCCAGCCTATTAATTAGGTCAAGCCAAGCATAACGCAAACCACCTCATGTGATGCGTTGTCTCCCAAAGTTGTTAAAATGAGTCTAATAATACATTTATTTGCTCTTGTATCCGCTAGAGACCCCTGATGATGATATCATCTCGAGGAGGCAGACAAACACAAGGGCTCCAATACTCGAAAGTACTCCCTCTGCCGCAAAATATAAGAACGTTTTTGACACCAGCCGGAGGGAGTAGAAAAGTATCGGCAATACTAGTATCAAGAATCCAAGCTCAATAGCAAAAGCAGCCTCACATCCATATCCACCGGGTGTTCCTAAAGCACAACTACACTGCACATTCCATGAAACGGCTAAACCACACCAGTGGGCGGGCATGCAAACATCAACTAGCATCCATTCCAATCTCGCTCGCCACTGATCGACTAGCATTCAATGGCACCAAGTAAGGTCGTACGTAGTGCATGTTATGTGGTGACCCACATGCGTGTCCAGCATTTCTAGGCTAAACATACTAGGCACAAACAAGAAACATGGTAATTCTTCATGGCCGGCCTAATCGAGCATTGGCAAAAATTAAACCACCCTAGTTTACAACAGCAAGTTATGTTTTAAACTCAACACTCCGTTGCACACGCACCGAGGGAACTGGCATCAGTCGTGCTGCTCCTGTGAATAGCAAGGTTTCCCCTGATAGTTGACTATTCTTACAACTTTTTCGGGGCATGAGATGTCTTCAAGCAATTTACAGCCTCCCTGCATAACAAATTACAGCAATTACTAAAGCGTTTGAAATGCAGATGCGTTGATGATGTTCTAGATGATTCAAACAGGAAACAAATGTTTACCACATAAAAAGAGTTATTCTAATCTATTGGACAAAGTCACCATGTATGTTTCAACATGAAAGAAATAGATGCATGAGATGTACGAATAGGATTATCAACACTGCCAGGGTAAGTACGCTACCGTAATGAGTTCTCGATGTCAACATTTGCTGGATCCAGTTTGAGTCCATCAAGATATGCATCACACGCCTTCTCATAGTCCTGCACGCATAAAGGTTGCTGCATCACTAAAAAAGCATTTAACATAGCGAGCAAATGCGCTCATGAGTAGCAAAAAATGGTACCCTCAGTAACATTTGAGCAGATCCTTCCAGGTAACAGGCCTTTGCCCAACCTGGGCGCCTAATCTTGCAAACTCCAGCATCCATCAAAGCTTGGTCTCCTTCACCCATCTTAAGCCAGCAAAGGCTCCTATTTGAGTACAGTGTTGCGTCATCAGGGCAGCGGTCTGCTGCCTACATTAACAAACAAACAAACAAAAAATTAGCACACTGGGTTATTGCTACGACCCACATATACTACTGCATTGTTGTCAGGTACGCACACAAGAAAATTGCTGGGGCTAGCGGAAACTAGCTATTGATTACCTGAGAAACAATAATCGATACACGCTAGGATGCTGAAATTAAGACCCATCCATCGAAACCAAAGCTTTACTCCCCTCTATCCAATCCAATATAATAAGATGAACTACTGATAATTTTCTATAACAGATATACTATTTGATGGTGATGCCAGAGTTACAATTGAAATTGCAATTTTCTAACAGATATACTATTTGATGGCTTGATGCCAGAGTTACAATTGAAATTTTGCAGTAAATCTACCGTGTTTATATCCTACTGGGTTTTCTGTTACTAATGCAGAAAAACTTAGTAACGTTTGTACTTAGGCACAGCAGAAATTTGTTCTCTGTAACAGCCATGCAGGGAATTTGCATCAATAGACTTTCTAAACATAAATGCAATCCTTATAGAAAGAAAATTAAAACAGCAAAAGAACAAATAAAGGAGGCACATACACTTTAGTGTTACCAAATTCTTACTAGAGATTCAAAATAATACAAAGCACACCAACTCTCAATTTAAAGTTTTAGTTATCATACAACAGCAAAACAAGTGTAGGCTAAGATATGGTGCAATAATTTACCATAGAGTAAAGTTTGACTGCAGTAGCATAATCTTTTCTCTTATATGCCTTGCTTCCTTCTAACTTGAGATCAGCTGGATTCATTTGGTTCATGGGATCATTCTGAAACAGCAAACAAATCATTTGGCACAAGTAATGAGGATGTGTGGCAAGGACATAAGACTTACATACTTACATGAGCTACATCAGAAGGGCATGAGAAGATTTTAGAAGACAAAATATTTATGATCTGAACATTTTATTGATCCAGTTCACTCATTTATATGACTGCACAATAAACTACTTCTTTCACATACCACAGTAAGCTTCACATCAAATCCTCCCACAAGGATTAAGTATCTATTTTTAAGTTAAGGACATGCTGAAGAACCTATACAAAGCAACTTATATTGGCAGCGATGCCTCAAGTTATACCTCCACTGATGGCATTGATTTCACCCAACGAATTATCCCATCAACGCTCCAGTCTCGCACATATGGAGTACGTGAAGTTACTGGAAGTAGGATCTTAACATCTTCCCGTCTATTATTATATGCAGCAATTTCTATTGGAAGGTGGCCAAACTGTTGAAAATAAAACAAACATGAGTTTCACTGAAGCATTTGCAGAATGGTAATACAACAGAAGCACGGCCAGGGAATGAAGTATGAACACGAGGTATATGATAAAAATATTTAGATATTCAACACTATGGTTCAAATAAATAAGAAAAAATAAACCCCTTCAGTTTTAATAGAGCAACATCTTAAAGCAGTAATTACACATCTGACTAGAACTTCAGAAGATAATGCTTCAAAGCACTGAACAAGAACTCACTTATCATTCCACCAAATTATTGTCAGTCACTCCAGCGACATCATCTTGTACAGATTCACATCATTCGTAAATGATAGAAATATATAATATTAACCACAAGGATTGCACTTCAATTGGAACATCGGGTATGATGGCATATGGATCGATTGTGCATCTAAGAATAATGGTGTAAATTCATGCCTTCATGGTCACCAAGGACCAACCGGAATCATTAATGGACTTCATAGATAGGGTTTGAGGGTGAAAATAATAGACGACTAAGTATTGCTTAGCCTTAACAACACAGCACAGTTTTACATTAGTTTCTTAACACAGCACAGTTTTACATTAGTTTCTTAACATAATTACCATGCGTGAAAAGCCACTCCATGTTGCTGGAGTGAAAGTTGAAACTTACATCATCACCAACATCAGGATCTGCACCAGCCTCCAGTAAGCACTTGTAACAGTCAGTTAAGCCATTGTTGGCAGCAATTATTAAGGGGGACATAGTGCCAACACCCTTCACGTCAGCGCCAGCCTAACACGGAAAAGGTTGCAAAGACCCTTCTAAATAAGCATGCCATCATTTGTCCTCCTTCCTTTTTCATGTGATACTTACCAACAGTTCAAAAGATGTCAATGAAATGAGATGAATGCACCATACCTTAATCAGAAGCTTCACACATTTCAGCGGGCTAACATTGAGAGAGCCAACATTGAGAGCCGCAATAAGAGGTGAATAGACAGTGTTGAATATCTTGTTACACTGAGAAGAAATATTAAGAAAATCAGTACCCTTACATGATGAATGTTGGCAAACATGTTTGATCTTTTTATCATTAAAAAAAGATATCTTTGTTAGTATATGGGCAGTTGACAAAGTAGTACCAGACAAAACAATCATGTATTTAATAATGTGGACCCTGTTAACCCAAGAAGGAAGGGTACACAAACAAGTGACGTACATCTGCATGGTGGTCCAACAAAATCTTCATAGCACCATCCTGCCTACAGAAAGCAGCCGTGTGCAGTGGTGTTCCAGTATCACACAATGAATCAACATGACCCCTTTTGAAAGCAAGGCTTTTACTATTTCACAATTTCCTGAATGAGAAATACAAAGCAGGTTTTAATTCATAACAATGTGGAAATTCCATAGATAATTTGCATAATACATAATATCCAACAGGTTATTTGGTATTGCTGCTGCTGCTGTTATTGTGAATTTCCTTTTGTTAGTGAAAGCAATATGGGATCAAAGTTTTCAAAGCAATATGTTCAATTAGCTAGTTGTATAGGAATACTACCTCCGTTCTCAAATAAATGACATGCTAGAATGCGTGCAGTGAACTTTGGGGGGAAAAACACTTCTCATTTATACCACCAAGCCTATGTCAATGACATGTAGGACCAGACCCTACATGTCATTGACACAACCTGGTTTTGTAGATGAAAGTTGCACATAAGTGATGGTATAGATGAAAATAGTTACTCCACCTGCAGATTTATTAGGATTTTGCACATGAAAATGACCATGGATTTTTCATGAAAAATACTTTCATGTAACAAAACTTCTATGAACTTATACTACCAAATAGTTATGAGAAGTAATGGCCAAACATGTTTGACAGAGACCGTGTCAATCTCCTAAATGATAAGCAAAAAGGAACTATTAGGATCTAGCACATCAAAATGACCCATGGATTTGTCATGACAAGAACTTTCGCGTCATCAATTTTTTATGAACTTTTACTAACAAATAGTTATGGAAAGTAACAGCCAAACATGTTTGTCAGGAACCATGTCGATGACCTAAATGATTAAATGATAAGAAAGAATTATTATGATTTGGCACATGAAAATGACCCATGGATTTATCAGAAAATATTTTCAAGTAATCAAACTTTTATGAACTCTTACTAACAAATAGCTATGAAATGTAATGGCCAAACATGTTTGTCAAAGACCGTGTCAATGTCCTAAATCGCAAGTAAAAATAAACAGAGGCAGTAAATTAATGAGTATAAATTCTACAGTGTGTTTAAACAATTTAGGAACCCACGTGGTACCAAGTTATCGAGAAAATAGGAGTGCATAGCCTCACACTTCTTTGCTAGATTTGTTTGCTATATGTAAACATTGAAATCTGCGGAAGACAATCTAGTGTGAACTACACCTCCAATGTTAAGAGGTTCATTTTATTATGTTTTTCATGCAACATAAGATTTGGATATGTATTCATTTACCTTAGGAAGTAACTGCAAAATAACTACGTTGCAAACATCGGGAAAATTATTGCAATGAGAACCAACTAATAAAAAAAGGTAATATATGAATGTGACATCACTCACTTATAAATGTATAACCAGCAACAGTAACTGCAAACAGTGGCTGTAAACAAGTTCATATTTGCTATCTTAAAGCTGATAGGGGTATAAACAAGGTAACTTCTGGATTTACATAATTGAATAGATGTCAGTGAAATACCCACAAGTATGAATAGTGGACAGACCCAGTGCATAGAAGCTCCCACACAAGGTGGGGTCTGGGGAGGGATTATAGGAACCTAGTCTTACCCCTGCGAAGTGCAATGCAGAGAGGCTGATTCGAACCCAGGACCTCTTGGCACAAGTGGGGAGGACTTCACCACTGCGCCAGGCCTACCCTCACAAGTATGAATAGTGGCTTGAAATAAATTCATATTTTACTATTTTTGTCCGACATGCAATAAATTATATCACTTCTGAATTTACCTATATTGAATTTATGTAATGCAGCTCATTTTGTGGCAAGGACTACATAATTCATGATACATACACACATGCACATTGATAAATGGATTTTTTAGACTTAAAAGATAGCAATTAATAAACAACTCATTTGTCACAGAGAAAGCTCTAAATGCTCAGATGACACTGTCATATCTATGCACATGCACAACCAATTAGGACATGTGCATTTCCTACCTTCTTACTTATAATGTACTCCCTCTGTAAACTAATATAAGATCTTCTAAATAACTACTTTAGTGATCTAAAAGATCTTATATTAGTTTACAAAGGGAGTATATAACATGATCCGTTTCAAGTTTCATTACATCACCCCAGAACACACAAACAAAGAATTTCAAGACACAGAGGAACAAGATAAGTACACATAGGGAGAGACCTCGTGCAGCAGCCAAATGGAGAGGCGTAGACCCTTGTCCATCAGGTTTATCTGGATTAGCACCATGATCAAGAAGATACTGGAAAGTGTCCACAGTGCCAGCAATAATTGCATGAGCCAGAGGTGTATAGCCTATCAGGAACATCAAAGTAGAAGAAACTAAATAAGAGACTCATAAACGAAACAACAGAAAATTACCCAAGAAATAGAAGAAAGTCATGTAAAGGTTTTGCAATATAAACATGCATCTGTTTCCAGAATACACATGCAAACTTTTTACATACAACAGCACATTCAGAAGTCGGAACTAGGAGCAATAATAGTCTTTCTACTGAAACAACTCTGTCAAAACAGTACACGCTGCATCTGGAATAAATGAACTTGATGAGATTAGTGCAAACAAAGTAATGTGATGTATGATTGAAACTCAGGGCCAATTGACAAGTTATAAGCCTTAGATTTCTCAACAAAATAAGCTAAATCAAGTCCGAAAAATGCACAACATTTTTGGCATAAATTAGTTCAATTCCCGTCCCACTTCAAGGCAATCGCCAAGGTAAAAGTGGCATATATATATATATATATATATATATATATATATATATATATATATATATATATATATATATATAAGCACCAAGGCAGCCAGGTCAACCAACCTCAAATCATCTACTCTAGAGGGAAAGAAAACAAGGGACTTGCTTTCGTACCGAGGAGGGAGGGAGAGCAAGTGCGCACCTGTCTCGTCGGTGGCGTCGACGTCCACGCGGAGCTCCTCGACCAGGTACACGCACACCGCCATCCTCCCACGGCGCGCGGCGAAGTGCAGCGCCCCGGAGCCTCGCCCTTGGAGCGTCACGGCCTCCACCGCGTCCCTGAGGCGGCCCTTGCCGCCGTCCAGCGCGCTGGCGGTCCCTGCATGTACGGACCCAACAAAATCCGAAAAAATCTGTCAAAATCGGCGCTCGATCCAGCTCCCAGAGACCAAAATCCGCGGGCGGAGCGGGACGCGAGCACGCACTCTTGAAGAGCTGGAGGTTGCCTTCGGCCGCCGCCTGGAGAAGCCGCCGCTCCAGCGCGCCGGGACCTGCAGGGTGGGGGAGGAGAGGGGTCGGGTGTCAGCGGTAGGGCTCACCCGCGGTTTAGCAGGTGCCGGCCATGGGTTTGGGTTTGGGGGGGGGGGGGGGGGGTCGCTTACCGCGGGCGGGGGGCGGCGCCATGGCCGCGGCGGGGGGCGCGTGTGCCGGCGGTGGATCGGCGGCAGTTGGTAGGGTTTTGGGGCGGCAGAGGAAGAGCAGAGGAAACGGGGAGCGAGCGGTGGCCTGTGGCCATGACGGTGGAGCCAACAATTTCTCGTACTGTCCCCGGTAACATTTTCTCGTACTGTCCCCGGTAACATTATGCTCCCTACTTTTAGTTTTAAAAAACACAAATTCAATTAAGGTCTTCGAATTAGAATTGTGTCACCCGATTTTGACCCGAGTCAACAATTTCTCAAATATCTCTCGTTCATTTCTTTTGTACTACTATATACACACTGTGATTTCTAATTTTTAAGGCCTCCCAATTAATTGGGGTCTTCAATTTAGAATTGGCCACACCCAATTTCGACCCTATGTTCCCTGATTTTGAAGCTCTTTTATTCAATTATAAGGTATTTAATTTTGGATTTAGTTTACGGTTTTGACTGGGCCAACGATTTTTCAAATCAATCAGCAAGAATGCCCTAAAATATATCAATCTCGCGCGCCCTATCACCACCTAGAAAAAGAAGCACCACTATGCGATATTGTAGCACCAATATAGTAGTCCATCATCTCCCCCGATCGTACATGCAGCCATCAATGTGAAAAAAATTCACATAAATATATGTTGATTAGCGGATAACACAGAACCACACCACGAATGCCCATCAAATCACCGCATTGTAAATAAAAATAAAACGCACTCCATCATCTTCCGCGCCCGCCAAACTAAATATTCCATCAGTTCCAAAATATAAGGGGTGTTATTTTTTGGAAAGTCGAATGTCTTCAATTTTGATCAAGTTCAAAGCAAAAAATTTCAAGATCCATAATATTAAATAAAAAAGAATATGAAACTTCATTTCATGATGAATCTAACCATACCGATCTGATATGATTGATTTTGATATATTTCTTATAAATTTGATCAAACTTAAAAGGTCATTTGACTTTTAAAAAAAGTAATACATTTCATATTTTTTAAACAGAGGGACTAATTTTTTTATATTAAGAAACTAGCAACACCAACTGAGCAGCAAAGCGCATCCAACCCTTATAGTCTGATCAAAGTCCTCCTCTGAAAAACTAACCTTAGTCCTCCTCAAAAAATTCCTTCAGAAATGATCCAAGGCTGGGGCAACAGCCCGTACACATAGCTCCGCCTCTAAGAAGTGCCCAGCAAATGACTACAACTTTATAATGTGGTTGGGCAATAACATCATCTTGTGTTGTCTGGCATATGCTAATCAGGTGCAGTGTTCTATAGAAATTTTCCAATAAATACTGTCAGAGATACATGTTATTTGGCTTTGTTCCAACCTTCATTTTTTTGCAGTCCAGATCAACATTGAGGATATCGCGTATCGTTATCGTCTCGGTCAGCTAGGGATTAGAGATTCATCGAAAATCGACCGATTAATTGATTTTATCGATCGACTATTAATCGGATATTTTTTTTGCAAATATCAGGTTCCCAACACTAAAATACACTATATTCAACACTAAAACAATATTTTACAGAAGTGTTACCTTGATTTCTAGCCTTTGAATCCTCCTAAAATGACAAAAAAAATAGGGCAATAGTACATATTCCGTAACAAGGTCCACAAAACATAAATAAACATAGTTTTTACCAACATAGTGCGATGAATAGGTCTAATATATCGGTAGATTCCCGATAAATCGCTTGCCAGAATGATAAATCGGTCCAAAAGATAAACGGCAAAGATAAGGCATAATCATATCGGTCACCCTCCGATTAGCGATAAATCGGAAGATTAATTGGTGAATCGGAAGATTTCTTGAACAGTGGTCCAGATGCCCTACTCTGTAATTTAGAATAAAATAAGAAATCAAAGTCTGGAATTAGTTGATTGTTCCATACTCCCCTTGAAATCTAAATGCGTCTAGTGAGTAATTCAGATTAAATATTCTTTGATAATTTAGGGAATCACTGACCAAAGCATCAATGAAGAAACTAGAGCACACTAAGAACAAATTTCTACGTTATGTTACTCATTTCATATAGCACAAAGAAATAACAATGATTACTGAAGTTCCAACATGCTCAAACATAATAGCAGGCAATTTGAAGGGTTACGGTTTACTGTTTGTTAGGCCGAAGCCTAAATAGCAGGCATGGCGGCCGCCGTGGTACCTTGAACTTGAAGGTCAAACCGTATAATAGAAAGCGGCTCCACTTGTTGAACAAGAACCCGTGTGGAGTGGGTTGGCTAGTACACATCGGCTAGGACATCCACACATATGTCGCCCATGTGGCAATGCCGAACAGGCGAAAAGAAGTAAGAAATTCATATAGTATAGGACTTTAATTAGGATCCTTGGTCGTTTGCTATTGTCGTAGGGTGAAGGGGTTATCTCCGCCATATCGATCATAACAGAGAGAAGTTGCAAATTGGCAGTAGATGTAAATCACGTATCTCTTGATCTAAAGCAAAAGTTACTCCACATTACTTCAAGCCCTTTATAATGAGACCAAACACAAATGGAGGTCCCTCCTGTATCCATTTTGCCTTCTGCAGTGGTCTGGTAGAGACCATGCCGTAAAAAGCAAGGAATTTGGGGACTGCATGACAAAGGTGGGATCAGAAAATGAAGCTTCTAACTGCTTCTCTGTCTACTCCCTCCGTTCCTAAATATAAGTCTTTGTAGAGATTGATGTATCTAGATGCATTTTAGAGTATAAATTCACTCATTTTGCTCCGTATGTGGTCCATAGTGAAATCTTTCCAAAGACTTATATTTAGGAACGGAGGGAGTACAATATAAAAGAATATGGGCAGAGCTCAGAAAAAATCATGCACAAGCAAGCAGACTGCAGGCAGGCGGTAAACAAAGCTCCTATGGGCACTTCGATACAGTCTTCTTAGCGCCCCGAGATATCCTCAAGGAATCCATAGCCTCCCTGCATATTACACAGCAGTCATAAGTACTAGTACCACGCAACCAGGGTTCAAGATCACAGCGGTATAGCTGGTGCCCAATACCGCCGCCGGGAACCGGAAACGCTGTTCATATTTAGAGATTGATGATTCGAGAGTATGCCACTTTTTGAATTATCTCTGTTTTTTCATGTCTTCCACAGCAGTTGCTAACCAAATGATATTAACAAGTTGAAAAAAGGCCTTGGTGGTCGTGTTTCAAAGATTTTTAGCTCTGGTGACTGCTAGTGTAGCA
Organism: Triticum aestivum; assembly: GCF_018294505.1. Taxonomy (NCBI): domain Eukaryota; kingdom Viridiplantae; phylum Streptophyta; class Magnoliopsida; order Poales; family Poaceae; genus Triticum; species Triticum aestivum. Next base: position 768,512,048 of record NC_057801.1, read on the forward strand.
CTGTTGGCATCTTGAATAAAATACAATGTGCAGTAAAATTGTATGAAAGATATAGCATGCCGTAAAGCGTTCTCAATCTCAAGATTCCGTGGGTCCATTTTCAAACCATCAAAAAGGGCACCACAGGCCTTTTCATAATCCTGGACAAACAAAAAAGAACGTATACAAAGTTACAAGTTTTTCTATGAAAATGATTTTAAGATAAAACAGTTCGGCTGAGCTCACCTTCATCAGCATTAGAGATGCTCCCTGCCGATAGCAGGCCTTTGGCCAGTCAGGGCGCATCATTCTACAAGTATAAGCATCCGCAAAGGCTTTGTCTCCCTCGCCAATTTGGAGAAAACAGACACTCCTATCTGAGTACAGGGTCGCATCCTCATAATCAAGGCCCATTGCCTACACTCAACCAAATAAAACTAGCATTTACTGAGTGCTAAAACATGCACTGAATGACTGGACTGAAACACCTAAAAACAATTTCAACATTACCACCGAGGAAGGATTGAAAAAGCAGAAATGAGTAAAATACAAGACTCTGTCTTTTATCAAGAACAGGCCGGTTAGTTTCCCTCAAAAGGAAGAGAAAAAAAGGGCCAGTTACCAGTTGTATTCAACCGAAATTGCCAAATATTTTTTTAAATTCCAAGCTGATCACCAGCAGAAATTGAGCCGTTACCACTAAGAGGAACAGAAATTTAGCCGTTCCCACTAAGAGGGACACAATCTGGTTGTGAATGGTGGCTGGAGAAGGGAGTTGGGTGGGAGGTAAGAGGAAACACTAACCCTGACACGACTCAGATATGATACCATTCTGAGGAATTAGACTTGTAATAAAATGGACCAACGCGCCAAACATCATGCAGCTGTAATGTACAGCACAAATGCATAAAACACATTACACTGGAGCACAAATGAATTGCTGCACCTATATGTCCAAACTGAACAGCCTAGTTTCTGCAACTTGACGATACTGAAAACCGTCAGTCAGTACTGCGGAGAGCGCGACCGGAAGTACCACAGGGGATCGCACACAGGGAATTTACCCAGGTTCAGGCCCTCATGGTCGAGGTAATACCCTACTCCTGCTTTATTTTAATTGATGGTGGGAAACGCCTCGTGTGAGGGGGTTACAAGTATGAGGTAATCATAGCTACCGAGAAGATGACTCTGATGTCCATGGCCCTCGAACTACCCCTAGCCTTGTCTTATAGCGAGGCCTAGGGTTTACAAGTTTCCTAACTGACATAGGACTTCAATCGGTGGGAGAGCCTTGACTTGCATGTCAAGGCAGGTTTCTTCGTATGGGAGGGCTCTTGCACGACTGGGGCTCTGGAAGGCGCCCGGACCCGTTGGGCGTTGAGGTCGGCCCACAGCACATGGTATGGTTTGCCATCCGAGAGGCCACCCCAGGTGCTGCACACCGTCAGTAGCCCCGAGCTCGTCTAGAATTCTTGCCTGACTGGTAGTTGATCTTGAGTTCTTGAGGCGACATCCTGGCGGGCTCCTTTGTGACCTCCGATGGACTGCAATGCCCGTTGGTTCCTTCTTCGATTCTTCAAAAAACCCGGCCTCGAAAGTCTTGACTCTGCTCAGGTTGAATGTCGACGGGGGTTCCGCTTCCCAGTTGCTTGGGCCAGGCCGGGATCTCACTAAGTAGTCCAAGGCCCATCGAGGAGCCCGAATTTTCGCCAACATAGTGTCTTGCCCCTCGTGCTCATGCCCCACGTGTCAGCTAATCTTGACACAGCCTTTACGGAAAGGGTCATCACTCCGTATCCCGTGCCATTTGACAGAGCCTACACGCCGCCCCCTCCATCTTTCTTCCTCCTTGCGCCTCTCGTCCTCCAATGACGGTGAAGGCCTGGATCCGAAGCTATCGCCTTCGGAGGTGACATGTCAAGGAGGACCACCCCGGGTGCTAATCGCGGAGAGTGTCATGGCACGGCGGCGATGGACACCACGAGCCGCATTGCAATGTCGGCCACCGGAGCGTCGACCGTCAGCAAGGGTGAGGGGAGGTGGTCCATCTCCACCAATACTTACGTTTAGCTGACAGATCTGGTAAGGCAAGGATTCCTCCCTCCTAGGAGCGTGTACTTCTGTGGACGCCAGCCAAGAGAGTGGATATTGTTCCAACTCCAACTAGCTAGGACAGAGTTATCCACACGTCCTTTCTCTGCCACGGCCTCTACTTGCCCCTGCATAATTTTGTGCTCAACCTTCTCTTCTACAATTGCCAATTGCATCACATCACACCAAACGGGGTTCTACACCTTGACTACTTTATTACGCCGTGTGAATGCCTCTTGGGGATCTCGCTGCACTTGGGGCTTTGGTGCTATTTCTTCAAGATGGAGACGGACTCTGGAGGAGTCGCCATTCGACCTTGCCCGGATTTAGATTACTTCAACATCTCGGTGCCTACAGCGACAAGGAAGTGGAAAAGAGGTTGGATCTACACTCCGGACCATCCCGCAGGAATAGACGTAACTGTCCGCCGCCCTTTGAAAATTCACCTCCTCGAGAACTAGAATCCTGGGAGGCAGACAAACCTTATCAAGGAGTTGGTCTGCTCGTTCAGGAGGTCTTCTGGCTTAAGAACGGCGGCCTTGGAGGGATGCAGATTCTGAAGACTTAGCTGGAGAGAAACTTCCAGCCTTTGGCAGCGTGGGTACATCCAATGTTTGATTACGAAGGACCGAACGATCCTTGCCTGAATCGCGTGGAGGTCTCGAAATCTGAGCTTAAGTCACACATGCATTTTGTGATGCACGTCCCTTTGGATGAGATTACCTCGAGGTTGCAGTGGAGCCCTTCCATCATGGGCTTCGCCTAACAATGTAAGGGTCGATCTTCTTTGGGCCTTACAAATTTCTTGCCTTGGTTGTACCTATCTTATGTACATTCCGACCTCTCATGCAAGTTTTCAAGTTCTTCTCATATCCCTGCCTCCACAGCACGGTAAGCTGCCACCTACAGAGTTGTTGTGACTAATGCGTCTGGTATCAGGAGCAGAGTCCGGAGGGAGCGTTGGCACATCTGTTGTCGTGCCCCGCCTTGTGCTGCTTGTGAAGAGGTTGCACACCTCAGAAGACCTCAATGGAGCTTGCAAGACGAGAGCTGAGAGGCTTGAAGCCCAAAGAAGATCGCAGGTGAAGCCGATCTCGCTATTCCATAGAGGATCTGGAATGCCTACCTCGGAAGTGCCTCAGGGCAATGCACCCATCCCTCCCAGCAACCGAAGGTGGGGGTGCGCAAGCCATCCAACCCAAATGGGTGAGTTTCCGTTGTTGGCCCAATGTTCTGTCTTTATGCTTGACGTTGCTTGTCACACAAATATCCCAATCGCAGGCCCCTCAAGCCTTCAGGGAAAAAGCTAACGGGTCGGCAGACTCACCAGGCATAGTGGACAGCTAAAGCACGCGGAGAATGTCAAGAGAGGGCAGGGTAGACCGAATTTGACATGGGAGGAGTCCGTTAAGAGAGACCTGAAGGATTGGAGTATCACCAAAGAGCTAGCTATGGACAGAGATGCGTGAAAGCTTGCTATCCATGTGCCAGAGCCATGAGTTGGTTGCGAGATCTTATGGGTTTCACCTCTAGCCTACCCCAACTTGTTTGGGACTAAAGGCTTTGTTGTTGTTGTTGTTGTTGTTGCTGCTGCATCGGTATCACACCAACAGTCCCATGTACATGTAGAGCGGGCTAACAGGCTCATAATGCAGGGCCTCATGCCTCGTCTCATCACCCCGATTAAGCAGGCGGTTGGAAGTGGGTGGACGAGCTGCCTTCATCCTCAAGACCTTGTGCACAACTCCAAACTGGTCAACGGGATATATACCGTTCTTAATGGTGTACATGACCAAGGCGGTCCTCCCGTGAGATATCAAGTATGATTCACCACACATCCGGGGGTACGACGAAGATGCTGCAGAGGAAGCCCGAAAAAGCCACATCAACGCCAAAGAGGAGGCTAAATTGATTGCCCTCAAACACACGGCTTTGTACCAGCAAAAGTTGTGCCAGTATCGAGGTCGGTGTGTCGGGGCTTGCGAGTTCTACATTGACAACCTAGTGTTGCGTCTGAACCAAAAACCAAAGAACAAGCTTTCCTCCCCTTGGGAGGGACCTTACATCATCCACGAGGTGCTCAGCGATGGAGACTATAGGCTTCACAACGGGAAGACTGGAAGGGTTACACCACACACGTGGAACGCTGCCTAGCTACGTCTTTTTTATGCTTTAAGTTATTTCCTTTTAGGCTTTCGAATACTTGTTTAGCTTGATCAAACGTTTTTTGAAAGAAAATACATCCCAATAAAAAGAGCCTTGTGATTCCCTTTATCTACTGTTTTTTATTGCTAAAACTAAAAATGAACCCCTTGGAATAAACTTATGTGTTGAAACCAAACTTATCCCTATGTAGCCAGACTCAGGGGTTGCATTGCGCAAAGCGAAACCCCAAGTAGTCAGCTCAGGGGTTGTCTCGTAGTGTTCCCTCTATTTGCCGGACCCAGGGGTTGCTTCATCCTCACTAACCTCCATGCGTACATACCTAGGGGCTGCATCGACGTAAGACAAAATAAATAAACCTTATTCAAGTTCACGCATCCCTTAAGAGGAAGCGGAAGACTATAATATGGTCAAGCCGGTCTTCCCCGGTGCTGCACTCCGTCATAACTACCATTATACATTTCAAAACACCAAAAATACTACATTTCCAAACGCGCTCTTAGTTGGGAAACATCCAACCAATGTATGCAAAATTCACAGCTGCAAACATGCCAATTCGATGTGTATCATAGTTTAACTGATAAGTTTGTCTTTTATGGGGTCCCTACGTTAACACACAAGAGCGATACAAAGACTGATCCTGAATGATCTTGTTTTACCTATAGATTTATCACAGATAAAAGTAAAATTTGACATATTCTATGAACAGAACACTCATAGGTTCAAGTAAACACGTGTCTGGGTCTCTGAGATTTCCAGGTATAATCAGTGACTAACAGGTGAATAGGGAACAGGAATCTTGGGAGTGAAAAATATGAAGCTATGAAAGCACTCCAAATAACCTAGGAAGGAAAATCAATTATCAATGGCGAAAATGTGGGATATCATACCTTAATGTATAGTTCAATTGCAGAATGCTAATCCTTTCTCTCGAGTGCCTTTCTTCCTTGAAATTTCAAACTAGTGGTGTCCCTTTCCAACCCCCTCTCATAGAACTGAACAAGAAAGACAGGTATTGAACAAAGATTTATGGAGAAGGATATCACAAAGCAAGTACCTGAAATTGAGCTGAAAAGTAAGAAATGTAGCTAAGCTAGCATACAAATGTCCCAAATACAATTGCTCATCATTTCTATACCTGCAGAAAGAATTGGTCCTTTCACATATAAAAATTAAAAAATATCCCCTGCACCCGTTTCAAATTTCCATTCATAAATAACATGTGGATATGCTTATTCCAGCACTTGCACATTTCATTTCAATGATGAGCAAAATAAACTATAAAACAGGAGGGTGTTTCTTTAAGCCAAAACTTGATCATAAGTCAACTTGAACACTAGCATTATTAGTCTAAAGTTAAATATAGCCTTTTCGCCCAGCTCATACAATCATACCTTTTGCCCTGGCAATGAGTATGCGTGACATATTATTCCATTGACACTCCAATCACGTACAGACGGAATACGAGAAGTTAAAGGAAATAGGATCTCAACATCTTCTCGTGTACCACATATTGCCGCAAACTCTATTGGCATCCTGCCAAACTGTTAATGGTAAAGAGAACATGAGTCCAGAAACGAAATTTGCTAAAGAAAAAGGGAAAGTAAAACAAATGAGGCGTAACAGCCCGGATGTATTGGGCTATTATCCACCAATATATGCTAAGCTTTTTAAATTAACTAGATAAAATAAAGCAATTCTACAACTTAGACAAACCGATGTGTTAAATTACATTGTTGTAGGAATTCTTTACTAATACATGGCCGACTAAAACAAGTTCTTATTGAATAAGATATCTTCACAAGTAACAAAGATAACTGCATGATGCTGACGACAATAGCAGAAATGGGGAAACAAAGGAGAAGACACATACTTCATCAGGGACGTTTGGGTCAGCACCAGCTTCCAATAAGCACTTCATGCACTCAGTTAACCCAACAGCAGCTATTAACGGGGTTATATTACCCACACCATTTACATCAGCACCAGCCTATATATGAAAAAATGTTACATGCGCGTCCTCTTAAACATGTCATAATTTGTGCTCTTTCCTACTCCACCTGTAGGCTGTTTTGGACATATCTTTACATGGTTTTAATTCTCAAAAAATAGCACTCAGATATTCTGACATAACGTGCTGTTCAAAATCACAACAATTACACGCCATAAACGTATTTGTATCCTAGTTCCGTGTGATAAAAAGTATCAGTTAATAATCAAGATTAAATGTTAGGTTTTCCCACTGGGCAGTATAAACATGTAACCAGAATGAATTCAATAAGTTAAGAACACATGCTAGTCCATTGGTATGATACATATGGTCTTATTCATGAAATTCTGAGGAGTTCATCTCTTTTTAAGTTTTCTTTCAGAACCAGCAAAATTATTCTGTTCATAGTTGCATTTGGAGGAACAAGTGCATGTTGCAGCAGAAAATATTTCTTTGGATGCTGTTTAATGGGAATACAAACACATTGAAAGAAGTATGTTTCTGAAGAAGAGTTTGAGGATTCAGACAATTGCTTGTGAGGTCAGCAAAAGCTGCAGGGAGACTGGGACCTTTTGACATTTGCTGAGGTTCCATTACTATATTTGAATATCTGTTATCTACAAGAGGAACCCTCGTCTCTATTGAGATGGTGTTCAAATAATTGGTTGCTACAGGCCATTGGCACATTTGGCTTCAAAGAAACAGGGGAATCTTTGACACGGTTCCTCCAAAATCCCAAATTTCTTGGAGCTAGGGATACCCAGCTTCAAGAATTCTTGGCATTGGAGCTCTCCCAAAGATATCCTATGGAGCCAACAAAAGATGCTCATGTAGAAGAAACAGTGTTAAAAAGGACTCTTTGGGGTGTAGACAGAGTCCACCACCTGAAATAACTATAAACAGTAATAGCCTCACATACTAATCAAGTTGTCATCAACAGTTGAACACTACCAAAGCTAAAGGGCCCACAATACCTGGATTAGTAGCTTCACACATTTTAGTGACGGAGCATAAATAGATACAAGGAGAGGTGTGTAGACACCATTCACAATCTTATTGCACTGAAAAGAAACATAAAGCCAATTAGCATCTATTCTTAAATGACAATTATTAGGGGAGCCAAAGAAGAGTCATGTAGGTTGGTAGGTATATAGACTTGAGACTTCAGAGCATTAAAAAGGGAAATATGCACATGTTAACAGAAAATGCTCAAAATTATGTTTTAGTTCAACCCGTAATGGTCTAAAAAATAAGAGCATAACAGGAATGAAAGCACAAATCAGCCCAGCAATACTGAATCAAACAGAACATGAGCAAGAGCAGAAACAAAAGAGCATCTTAAAAATGTGAATTTCATCAAATCACACAACCATTGAGGAACTAAAAGGCATTAATCCCATACATCAGCGTTGTGGTCCAACAAAATCTTCACTGTTTGATGATGACCATTAGTAGCAGCAAGGTGCAGTGGTGTACCACGATTAGATAATGCATCAACAGAAGCCCCTCTAGAAAGCAAGAGCTCCACTATATTGCAATATCCTGGATAAAACAAAAAAAACATTACAATAGGTCATTGTTAGATAGGAATTCTATTTACGAATTTATTTTACCAATGATATATGGTAAATCACACGTTGTTCTGTACAACTTCTAATATGTAAGAAACATAACAGATTAGGGGGGGTGGGGGGTCTCTATAAGATTATTGATCAGCATCTACTAGCCTCTACAATCTGTTCATGTGTGCCTCAAGAGTTAATTCATGAGAAGTTCTATTACAGTTTGTTCTTTGAACCAAGAAAGAGGTACATGCTCAAGGAAAAACAGAACAGTATGTGGATTTGTTTCCTCACTCTGAACACGAACAAGGAGTTCAAATTAAAAGGTACGAAATCAAATTGCAGAACACTTCCACCGGGCTCCAGCCATAACTTGCCATGCAAACTGCATGAACAGATATTAGGGCCAATTCGTCAGAATTAGCAGTTAGTTAGCACCTCTCATATCCTCATGTATGGATCTCTCGGCACCTAGCATGCATGAATTCCAAGGATTAAAGCTAACTGTCTGTAACGCTTGGGTTCCACCCTGAACAACAGCTCGATCAGAGCTACGAAAAATAAGCACTAGTAGGTTCAGTAGTCTTAGTCTTCCTAGGAGAACTGATTTTATTCTATTGAACTGACTGGTTTACTTCTTTTGTCGTTTGGTCTGTCTGCGTTGGTTGGGATGTGTTGACGCCAATTGGCTTGAGGCTGAGTTTGGGCTGCCCATAAAGGGCATTGCTACACGGCCATTGCACCGAGTTGAATTTTCCCATCACTGAAATACAGAAAGGCTATGCCAGATGAGTGTGTCGACAGGAGAGTCGGTCTATCCTGAGTTCTTGAGAAGCTGACTAGGGATTTCTTCCTGATAGGTCAGTTCTAATCTCTTGATTAGAGTTAGCGAGTTGAATCCTCGCAATCGACCCTGCCAAATCCGTGCCAATTACTACACAAGTTCAGGGAAATAAAAGACATGTGTCATCTACTTACCAATCACATAAAACAACTAAAAGCACCCCGTGGTCAATTATAATTTTCATTATGCATGTCTCCCCAAAGCATGGAAAAGAAATTTCAGCGCAATACACAAATAAAGAGGTAAAAAGTGCTGGAAAGAGACCTTCTTCAGCTGCAATATGGAGAGAAGTAAATCCTTTGTCATCAACTTTATCTGGATCAGCGCCATGGTCCAGAAGATACTTCACAGTAGCTATATTTGCACCATTAATTGCATAAGCCAGAGGCGTTTCACCTATCATTAAGAATTCACAAACAAATAGTATTATCAAATTAAGGAAGCTTTTGGCTACCAAATGTATTAATTTATCACAAGCATGATCTTAAAATTTACACAGGAATTATCCACAGCAATGTCATAAGAACTCCTGGGAAGTACTAGGATGGGTGACCTCCTGGGAAGTCCTCGTGAAAGGGTTTCATATCTAGCCTACCCCAACTTGTTTGGGATAAAAAACTTCGTAAGTAGTAATGTCATAAGGACTCCTCTCAATACGTTGAAAACACTGAATCCCACACAATGATACAATTGGCGTCTTTTTTTATTCACTTCCTCAGATTATTAAAAACAAGTGCATCATTAACAGCCGTGGTACTTTACACCTAAAAAGCACGGACACGCCTGGAAGTGCTGAACTGCCGTTCTGATACGGCGGGATACGGGGAAACGCCGGGATGCACGAATTTTGAAATATCCCCCGAATTTCAATTTTAAAAAAACACAGGGATACACCGGGACACGTGCGGTATACGTTTGGGACACGGCCTGGCCCAAAACAGCCTTGGGCCAACCCAGTACCTAACCTATTTTGCAGGAACTCCCGGACGCTCTCATCTCAAGGACGAGGTACTCCTTCCCAGCCTCCCAGGTCGCACTGGAACGCACCGCCAGCCTCCTGGATCCAAGCCGCCTGGACACCTGGATTCGACCAGCGATCGCTGGCGCTACCCCCAGCCTCGCAGGTAACCCACTAGCATCTCCCCTCTCCCCTCTCCTCTTTCCTCAACCTCTTCTTCTTTTATTCTTCAGATTTGCTTGTGCTGCTGGATGTTGCTTGCCTGCTTGCTTGTGCTGTCGCTGTTGCTCATGCTTATGCTGCTGCTCATGCTTGTATTGTCTTCCAATTATGTCTTGTCTTCTAATCTTCTTTACTGTTTGTGTTTGATGTGTTTTGCAAGATGGATGCAGCTTACAATGACAACATAACATGGGGGGATGAGGATCAATCAAGCACTTGATAAAGGAGACACCAAATGGGGCACTATTCTCTATTCTGGTCTCTTTCTCATTAATTTTCTGTCTTAACTGTATATTACATGGCATATTTTTATTTTATTTTATATATATTCGTCGTATCCCCGAATGGCTGTTTATGGAAAATGCCGTACCCCATATCGCTGTATGTGTATCCCCGTTATTCCATCCCCGTGTCCGTGCTTTTTAGCTTTATACAAATGTTGGGCGCATGGCACAGACCTTTTAAAACTCATTAACAGCCTATAAAAATTAAGAATAAAGATAAGGAAATATTAGGATGGCATAGTATTGGGTATTCAACTGTAAACATGAGAAAGAGAAACTCACATGGGTTGTATAAAAATGAATATCATGTGAACATCATGTTTTTTTCCACTACATACCGGATATCGCAAGATCAGATGCTATATCAGAGGATACACACATACACATCAAGCGTCAGGAGATGGTACATTTTGGCTAGTAAGTTTTCTTGCTGGCAACTTATAAGTAGAGTAACTAATGGCACAAATTCCAGAATTTCTAAAGATGCAATATAGCACGAGCATTATAAACTTTTAACACTGCCCGATTCGAGTTTCTTAGCCTTCCAGAAAGGCAGAAACCATATCAGACAATGCACACGGTTTACAATTAATGTAATGGAAAATAGTAGCATTTTGGAAACAACTGCTTTAGAACGTGCCACGGAAATTAGATAACGGTTAGGAACTCAACAACCAACCAAAAATGAAATATCAAAACAATACTCAGCGAAGCGAAATTCAACAAATCAAAACTTCATATATGAGCTGAGTCCATTAATCTGGACTTACTGCCTCAAGCACAAACACAAAGAACCTCCAGTGCGATTTCACATTTCAGTGGAATAAGAAGGTAACTGACAATTAAAAGTATTGTTTCGCATAATCGTGTAATAAGTGTAACCGTAGAAAATCAATCCAATGAAGCAGTTAATTTCGCTCTTGCCAAGTCCTGATTTCCAGTAAACGAGAAAGTAAGGAGCCAAACTAGCCACCAAATTTCGTAACGATGTACTAACCAACAATTCAGGGCACAAAAGAAACCCCAGAGCAGTCGTAACTTCGTAACTTGTGAAGTACACAATGGTCAACATGGTTTCAAGATAACAAATTAATCAGCATATCGCCATGCATGTGCACTCCTACTGAATAGTATATATACGTGAGGAGAATCACACGAAATCAGATGTTGTATCACAAATTAAGCGACCAAGCACTCACACACGAAATGGCATTACTAAATCAACAGTACATAATTACAGATATCCCTAGCTGGAAGCAAACTGCACATCGGTCAGGCTTTGTTCGGTTACACCTCCTCCCAAGGGGATTAGATAGGATTGGAGGGGATTTTGACTTGTAGGGGGATTAATCCCCATCAATCCCTGCCAATCCCCTTCAAAATCCCTGTCAACCGTACAGGGCCTCAATGAGTTCCCGAACGACCCACCAGCGCCACAATATCAACGAATCCTCCCTCGCAATTCGGAAAAAATAGTGGGGACTTTTACGCCATGGAGGCGTTTGGTTTACCTCCGTCGTGGATGGCGTTGATATCCACCCGGAGCTCCTCGACCAGGTACCTGCACATCGCCAGCTCCCCCTGGCCGGCGGCGAGGTGCAGTGCCCCCGCCGTGCACTCCACAACGGCCTCTACCGCCTCCGTGACGCGCCCGCGCCCGCCGTCCATCATCCTCGCCAGCCCTGCGAGCCCGATCAATGAGAAGCACCAAACCAGCAACCCAGCCGGAGAAAAAAAAAATGAATCGGAGGAGAGCGCGGCGGCGTACGTTTGAAGAGGACGAGGTCGCCGTCGGACGCCGCCTCGAGGAGCAGCTCCTCCTCCGGACGGAGGGGCGCAGACTTAGGGGGTGGGCGGCGCCCGCCACGGGCCGGAGGGGGGCGAGGCGGCGCCATGGCGATCGATGATGGCTGGATGCTCGCGAGCGACCGCCGCCCGCAGCTCCCCTAGGGTTTGGAAGGGTTCGATTGGGTTTGAAATTTCGCAAATTGGGGGAAGACTGATGTTTTTTTTTTCCGCCTCAATCGACTGAAACAGGGCCCCACGCATTGGAGCATCTTTCCAATAGATGATGTAAAACTACATTCATACATATTCTAACGATCCAATACCAATTTTGACATATACCTTGCACTCGATTTTGGTAAGATTTGATTTGACTTAAGTATGTGTAGAGGAAGGTGAAGAAGAAAATGGTTTCGATTTAGCTGAGATTTTGGTAAGATTTGATTTGATTTGGGTATGGTAGAAGAGACAAAGAAAGTTTTGATTTAGCTGAGCTTTGATAAAATTTGATTTAAATTCATTGAGTTAATGTAGAATGATTTATAGTAGGACAAAAAAAATAAAAATATCATTTTGATAACCTGGCATTGCATATATTTCAACAAACAAGCCGATTATATAAACAAATATGTGTATATCTACCATGGTTGCCAAAACGATGGATATCGATGAAAACTGGGCTAAGTCCACAAACCGACACCAAATTGGGGGAGGGAGGTTTAGGGGGTCGGGACGTCCCCCGCGTCGGGCTTCAACACCATGGGTGCACCCAAAAACCCTCCTTCCGTGTGTTCTCTTGATAACACTTTGCGTATGTAGAACGGTTGTGGCTGGCAGGTTGTCCGCATTCACACTGGTTTAGGCCATCCGCCCCGAGTAGCGGGCTCTGGGGCTCCGCATTCATCTTGTTGCTCCACTTGCCTCAACTATTTAAGCCGGTCGGCTAAGGCCCCAAAATAGTACCCCCTCCAAGCCCTTCACCCACCGTCCAAATCGCCCTCAAACCACCTTCGCATTCTCGTCCATTATCAGCTATCACCATGGCTTGCTCCTTCGCCATGTGGTACAAGAGCCTCATGCCGCGTGCGCCCCCAAAACGCTATGGAGTTCAACAATGTAGAGGTCAGCGCCAGCCTCACGTTGATGTGGGCCAACCTTAGAGCTCTCCGGACCGCTCGAAAGAGGAGATGTATGAGGGCGTCGCCATGAAGGTCCAGCATATGCATTCGCGCCTCCGGTGAAGGGCTTGCTAATGTCCGGGTTCAGAATGCTATAGGCCATGCAGTACTGTGATCGGGTGCTTGCTGAGGCGGATGACATGGAGAGGCTCCTGCAACGGTGGAGGATTCGCCAGTGTTTGCCATTAGGCAACTATTGGCGGAGCAGCACAACAACCTTCAGCTCCCAAAAGAGGACCTATAGGTGGAGGACCAGCTTTAGGCGAAGTGTGTGCCCAAAGTTGTCGTCACGAAAATGGTGAAGGCGAACCCGGTGATCGTCAACGTCAACTCACCCATGTACACATTTGTGCACACTGCATGCACCATCCTGGCCACCTCCGCCAACGACGTCGAGGGCAGACCGTCCCGTGCAGGGGCTTCGACCAAAGGCCAACGTGCTTTACAACATCATGCAAGCTGGAGGTGACCGCAACATGCTCTGTGCATGTTGCAATGGATGACCAAAGGCCCACACATCTACAACGTCAAGCAAGCAGGCAAGCTGGAGATGACCGCAAACATGGTCCATGTTACAATGGATGATCACAACATGATTCGTGTTGTGATGATCCGACAACTACATGGAATAGATCCAACAACTTGTGACCCAACAAATCTTTGTCAAATATCCGTCGGCCGACACGTAGCGTGACATTATTTGGAACAGACTCCGACCAAATTAGGACTCCTGGATCTAAAATAAGGAAGCTCCTAAACTAGCCAATAAGGAAGGGGCTAGCTATACATAAAGCACCTTGACATAACCAAAATTTAACCCCTCGCACATTTGATAGCAGTGCATTCTTCAAGTTTGTTGCGTCTGTTTCAAGTTCAACTTTAGTCTAACCAGCTTGTGTGGCATATGTGAGAGATTGTAGATAGGCTTAAGCTTCAACTTTTATTAGGGGGGCTTAAGTTTCAGCTTGCAGGGCATCAGAAACTCATGTTAGCTTCCATGCACCAGATCGATGCAGCAGGCACATCATGAAAGTCCCTGATCACAAAACCCCATCCTCTCCACTACAATTGCGAAAAGGCTCCATCAAAGAATCAAAGTTAATCTTTAGAAATCTTGTTGTGGCCATTTCTAATTTGTTGTAGCTTAGATCGGAGGCAAATTTGCGTTACCAAACAAAATTCAATAAACTTCGAGATATATCGTTGGATTTGAGTTGCAACCTATCCTCAAGATTTTAGAGCTTATCCCACCTTAACTCACTTACGCTTGGTCCAGACAACCCAAAGCAATCAAAAAAGATTCAATATCCCTATCCCTCTGCGGTCGGGTCCATTAACTTACTTACTCTATGTAGCATATTTTGTCCCAATAATTCATCTTGGAGCCTGGGCTCATCTGCTCCCGCTCAGTAAAAAATTCAAAAACAATACTAGAAAAATTCAAAAAATTTCAATTTTTTTTTGTGGTGGTAGATAATTTGACGCGTGAGGTGCGCCTCAAAATTCAACTTATTTGGACATCTGAGCAACTCTCGGCAAAAAAGACAAATCGAATCAAAACAGTGCATGAACAGTATACATTTTTACAGACCCTGATTTTGTCTTTTTTGCCGAGAGCTGCTAATATGCTCAAATGAGTTGATTTTTGAGGCGCACCTCACGCGTCAAATTATCTACCACCACAAAAAAAATGGAATTTTTTGAATTTTTCTAGTATTTTTTTTGAATTTTTTTCTAAGCATGGGTGCAGATGAGCCCGGGAGCCAAAACTCCGCGTCCATTTTGTCCACTCATTGTACGTGGTCATTGTGTAATCCCCTTATGAGTCCATGGATCGGTCCAGATATTGGCCATCGTTCCATCAATAAGCCAGCATGTCATCAACACCTTGAGCTGTTAGGACAGAGCCATGAGGAAAGTATTTGGCTTTAAAACTTGTAAGAATTTGGGGATTTGATCAACCGCCTCTCTATTTGGCCAGCATAGCCAAATTAAAAGGCATATAAGTCCCGGAAGCTTAGTCCACCTTCACACTTAGGCGGTTTCAATGTATCCCAAGAAAGCTAGTGTAATTTATCCTTCTCTTGTTGACTCCATCAATAGCAACATATCATTGAGCTCATTTGTCAAAAAGTTTTTGTGAGGGTAAGCATGACATCGTGTGTGTTCGAATTGCCTGGGCATTTGCCTTGCGAACCTTGCCTTGGACAACAATTTTTCACGCCACCCGTAGCCGTGGATATGTTTCCAAATAAGATCCTTTAGGTAGTGAAACACCTTAATCTTGGAGTGACTAAAATACACATGCAAGTCCCAATATTTCTCATCAGCTGCATGGGGAGATGATACGTCTCCGTCGTATCTATAATTTTTGATTGTTCCATGCCATATTCAACTTTTATATACTTTTGGCAACTTTTTATACTATTTTTTGGGACTAACATATTGATCCAGTGCCCAGTGCCAGTTCCTGTCTGTTGCATATTTTATGTTTCGCAGAAACCCCATATCAAACGGGGTCCAAACGGGATAAAAACGGACGGAGAACTATTTTTGAATTTTTGTGATTTTTGGAAAGTAAAATCAACGCGAGACGGTGCCCGAGGTGGCCACGAGATAGGGGCCCACGCCCACTCCAGGTGGGCGCGCCCCCCACCTTCCTGGGCCACTTGTAAGGCGGTTGATGCCCTTCTTTGGCCGCAAGAAAGCTAATTTTTGGAAAAAGATCTGGGCGGAGGTTTCAATCCAATCGGAGTTACAGATCTCCGGATATAAAAGAAACGGTGCCAGGGCAGAATCCCAGAACACAGAAACAGAGAGAAACAGAAAGATAGATCCAATCTCGGAGGGGCTCTCGCCCCTCCCAAGCCATGGGAGCCAAGGACCAGAGGGGAAACCCTTCTCCCATCTAGGGAGAAGGTCAAGGAAGAATAAGAAGAAGGAGGGCTCTCTCCCCCTTGCTTTCGGTGGCGCCGGAACGCCGCCGGGGGCCATCATCATCACCGCGATCTTCACCAACACCTCCACCATCTTCACCAACATCTCCATCACCTTCCCCTATCTATATTCAGCGGTCCATTCTCCCGCAACCCGATATACCCTCTACTTGAACATGGTGCTTTATGCTTCATATTATTATCCAATGATGTGTTGCCATCCTATGATGTCTGAGTAGATTTTCGTTGTCCCATCGGTGATTGATGAATTGCTATGATTGGTTTGAGTTGCATGTTTCATTATTGGTGCTGTCCTATGGTGCTCTCCGTGTCGCGCAAGCGTGAGGGATTCCCGCTGTAGGGTTTGCAATATGTTTATGATTTGCTTATGGTGGGTGGCGTGAGTGACAGAAGCACAGACCCGAGTAAGTAGGTTGTTTGCGTATGGGATAAAGGGGACTTGATACTTTAATGCTATGGTTGGGTTTTACCTTAATGATCTTTAGTAGTTGCGGATGCTTGCTAGAGTTCCAATCATAAGTGCATATGATCCAAGAAGAGAAAGTATGTTAGCTTATGCCTCTCCCTCAAATAGAATTGCAATAGTGATTACCGGTCTAGTAAAGTAGTCAATTGCTTAGGGACAATTTCACAACTCCTACCACCACTTTTCCATACTCGCTATATTTACTTTATTGTTTATTTATCTAAACAGCCCCTACTTTTTTATTTACGTGTTCTTTATTATCTTGCAAACCAATCCTATCACACCTACAAAGTACTTCTAGTTTCATACTTGTTCTAGGTAAAGCGAACGTCAAGCATGCGTAGAGTCGTATCAGTGGCCGATAGGACTTGAGAGAGTATTTGTTCTACCTTTAGCTCCTCTTTGGGTTCGACACCCTTACTTATCGAGAGAGGCTACAACTATCCCGTATACTTGCGGGTTATCAGGAGACAAACTTGTATAGGCCAGACCCATATCACATCTACCCTATAGGGTATCCTCCCCTCTCTGGGTCGACACATGCACATTCGTGTCTCATTCTCATTGAGATGAGAAATTACTATGTCTCATCTAACTCCTACAATATTAGATTTGATGCGGAGATTTGTGGGGATTCTTCTTTTTTTTTTTCAATAATCAAATAGTATAATAGTTAGATGAGACTTTGTTAATTAGTGATCAACCGCACACCCTTCCTGCCACGCTAGTTACGATTGGCCCAATTAGCAAGGATCCTCTTCTGGGTTTTTTCTTGTTTCCTGCATTTTCATTTTCCTTTTTCCTTTTTTTCTGCGTTAAAACAAATAAAAGAAGAGTAAATGGGCTTGCCCAGAGCGGAGGGGGTGTGGTTGTGCGCCAAGTTGCGAAATGCCCTGCAATAGGTGCTTAAGGTGCCGAATAGGAAATGCTACGCGATTACTGGCTTTGCTCCGCACCACGCGAGCCTAACCCTATTTGGCGCCTGTAGCGCCAGTTACAAGCATTTTCGCCAACTGGCGCAGACCCTCTCCTTCGTGTTATTATCACTTGGCCCGACTAGTTAAGTGTTTTTCGATCGACAGCTTCGTTCCGGTTTGCGAAGCTTTGAAGCTTCTTGTCTATTTTTTTATGTTTGTTGTATCTTGTTTTTGTTTCCTTTTCTTTTTTTGGTTATTTATGAAGTATTGTTTCCTTTTTTTTTCAAATTCAGTAACTATTTCCAAATTTGTGAGCTTTTTATAAATTCATGAAATTTTTTAAAATTCGTGAAGTTTTTTCGTATCCGCGAACTATATTTTTCAATTCCATCAAAATTTTCAAACGCACAAACATTTTTTAAATCCATGAAGTTTTTCAGATGCATGAACTTTTTTCAAATCCCTGATTTTTTTGAATGGACAGACATTTTTTCAAATCCAAGTTTTTTTAATGCATGAAATTTTCAAAATTTTGAACTTTTTTCAAATTTATGAACTTTATTTTGAAACCCCACAAACTTTTTTTGAACTCGTAAACTTTTTTTCAAACCCCGTGAACTTTGTTTTAACGCATGGACCTTTTTTTCAAACCCCATGAACTTTTTTGAGTTCATGACATTTTTATGTCTGTGTGCATTTGAATACCCATATTTTTTACAAAACAATGTTGATTTTGACAAAAGAGTGACAATTTTTGAAAAACAGCAATGATTTTGACAAAATGAATACACATGAATACCCAGTTGCAAATTCCTGGAGCCGCCACCTTATTGGGCCGGCCAACATAGCCGGGCACGTGAGCGCCAGGGAGCATAAGTGTCGGTATAAGCACTGGGAGGAGGTATCCTACGCGGAGAATAGGAGCACTCCTTTGCATGTCTAGCTCCCATTCGCGCCATAAACATACGAGGCAGCATGTTTGCCAGAGTGGTAGCCCACTTCGGTCACCCAATGACAGCACGATCCCATTCGCGCCATAAACATACGAGGCAGGTAGGCAGCACGAAAAAACAAACAAACGAGGCACCACGAAACTCCTTTTCCCGGGAGCTTTTAGAGATTTTAGGGATATTGTGTAAAATCGTGATTTATCAATCGTCGACCTTGTCCAGTCATTTTTATCATTGCTTACTCTCTCAGTGATCAAGAAAATTGTGTTGCTTTTGCCCCCATGTCTTCCATGTCATATTTGTCATATCCTTGGTGCAGAAGGCCGGAAGTGATGCAACTTCCTCAAAGAAGCCCCAGTGGCCAAGACATTCTCGGTGATGGAGTGATTATTTACAAATGTAGCTGCCATTACCACTCAGGCTACACACATGTTTTTTTTGTTGAGGGAATGTAAGACTTTATTTAAACAAAGTTCTCGGAGATTTCCGAGGAAATAATTTGTAAGATACACGCATGTAGTTACTGGGTTATTGACTAGGGATTAGAAAGTACCAAGCTGACGATCGGCTTGCATAGCATATAATCTGTACTAGGATGCACTATTCTAGCTTGCAGAAGATTGTGAACAATACAGAAACAAGTAGTATGAAGGAATAAGAAGCCTCCAGATAGAACAACACCCTATTCTAACTGTGCTTCTTGAAAGAAAAAAAGTGTGCTTCTTGAGGAATAAGAAGCCTCAATAATACTGAAATCATCAGCCACCCCCCTCGCGCTAATATATAAACTCCCAAGCTCGCGGAGGCAAGCAATCCACTGAGGAATTCTTTGGTATTCACACAAAGACAGATCGATCGAGCTTCCGAAGACGGAGAGGTGGGGTTAGTATGAAGCTCCTGTAGGGGCCTATGTGCATTGATTTTAAGGCTCCTGAGGCTGCCGAAAAGCTTTCCAATGGAAGAACAGAAGGCATCAACACGCATGTTATACACATCACTTAATATTTGACTCCTGGATAATATCTGAAGTTTCGTCAAGTTGGTTAGCTCGCCAAGGCCCGCCCTTGATATTGTCTACTGAACTTTCCAAAAAATCAACACCTCACAGGGGGAAGAAATTTTGGTGGACACCAGCTGCAAAGTGTGCCTACCCTTGCCTAGATTTGTCCATGTGTCCCCTCCTTGCATCTGACCGCCGCTGCTCGTCCCGATCCGTTCGGTGCTTTCCCTTGGCTCGGGAGCGCTCGCTCGGCTCCAAACGTGTCACATGTGCGATCACGGCTCCCTCGCGAGGCAAGGTCGGCTGAGACGGAGGCCCACATAATCGGTCCTTCCATCTCGCAGTCGCCCCCGTTCCAAGCCTCCACATCTTTCGTCGGCCGCCGCCACCGAATCCTCTGTCATACGTCACTGGTCCCCTCGTCTACTTCCGCAATCGCTTCCTTGGCCAAACACTAGTAGAAAACAACGCATATGTTCGGGCCAGATGAGCCCATTAGTCCCGGTTCAGTCACGAACCGGGAACCATGGGCCCATTGGTCCCGGTTCGTGAGGCCAATGGCCTGCCGGTCCTCGTGGGGGCATTGGTCCTGGTTCGTCTGGCCCCTTTGGTCCCGATTGGTGGGACGAACCGGGACCAATGGGCCTCGCTCCTGGCCCACCACCATTGGACCCGGTTCGTGGCATGAACCGGGACGAAAGGGTGATGGTGTGGACGAATCGCTTCCCCCTCCCCCAGTCCGCCATGATGGAGGGCACGGTGTGGACGAATCTGGGCAATGGTATGCACAGGATGGACTTTGCAGCCTATGTCCATGAAAATTTTCTTCCCTCAACGTGGTGCGCAGAGATGTCAACCTTCCAATCCCTCCAGGCAACACTACTTTAGCACCATATGAACAACTGAGATACTGGAACCGACGCAAAGTCACAATATTTGATGGAAGCATGAAATATGTCTAAGTCCATCTGACTCGCAATACGGATATGTAACTATAAATAAATACAACATGGTGAGGTGTGCCGAGGAGGGGGGCATATGCCCCCCTGTCCCTGTCCATATTGATTTTATGTTCTGTAAATCCTTTTTTAAAATTTATTTAAGTATGTAGATATATTGGGCCCTTTTTTAAGATGGGCCCTAGGCTGCCGCCAACCTTGCTTCTTGGGAATAGCAAATAGTTTTCGCAAGTCTTCCTCATTTAGTGGTCCGTTCTCACAAACGTTCCTCTGCTATGAATGCAACAGTGTGAATCCTGGTAGTTGTCACCACACTACTGCCACAATTGTCATCTATAAAAGCACATTGAATAACATCCCATGCCGAGGAATCCCATATATATATCATCAATTACAATGAAGTACCTGCAAATAAAGTCATATATAAAACAAAAGCATATCCATAAAGAGTGTTTTTTAGCACCTATTTGGTCTCTGTATTATCTTCACGAGTATTTGGACATGACCGATGGAATGATCCCGGCCCATGTGTTTGTTCTCTGTATTATCTGCATGACTATGACGACTTGTGTAATATAGGAAGGTGTCTACTCTTAGTTATTTCTTTTCCCAAAACACTAGATGTTGCGGTCATGTTTTATGTATACTATGAATCTCTATCCATGTTAATAAGGGTAAAATTCTCATGTTTGTGAAAGTGTATTGCAAGATATCTAGCACTGAATCTTCTAAGCTATATCGTTTTGTGTATAAGATATTGGCTACAAGAAGACTTTCTAGTAGTGCAGAAAAATCTTGGGAGATGACTGGAAGAGAAAATTTTGGAAGTACAATTTGTTGCAGGGAAGCTTCATTTGTTTCCTGGACATGGATACCTCATATGATAAGACAAGGTACACATGTTGAATGTTAGTCGTGATATCAACTTTTTCAGATTAAAATTTAATTCGTTATCTTCAATTTTTATGTTCACATAGATTACTAGCTCACTACTACTAGTTCTAAGGAAATTGTTTATAGATGCCATTAGATAATGGGGCATTAGCCCAACAGCATCCAAGTAAAATTGTGATGCATGATGTCCACAACTGTAAACCATTGGTATTCCTTGTCACATGCAAACGACCAAAGCTTGCAATAATAGTGGATCCAAACCTAGCTTATCAGGAACCTGATGATTCATCGACTGAAGCCTGTATATATGATTCTAGTACCTAAAACAATCCTTGCCGAAGCTAACTGTATGATTGGCCCTACCAAAAGCAAAGATTTCGGAAGGTACTAGAAAAGAGCATTTTAACAGAGCATATTATTCTCCCGGTTTGCCACAGCACAGAGCGATTCGCATACACCTCAATCAAGCCTGCACTTACCCCA
Source organism: Triticum aestivum (assembly GCF_018294505.1). Classification (NCBI taxonomy): domain Eukaryota; kingdom Viridiplantae; phylum Streptophyta; class Magnoliopsida; order Poales; family Poaceae; genus Triticum; species Triticum aestivum. The sequence goes on from NC_057801.1 coordinate 768,533,730, forward strand.
GTCATCTATTAATAAGCATTGTTGGGTTATCACCATCAGAAAGCTCCAAGAAACAAAAACCTAGCTATATTTCAGTGAGATAAGATCGATCCGAGCGAGGTCTAAAAAGATAGTGAAGCGTTTTGAAAATGGCGGACAGGGTGACAAAGCTGGCGCCCCAGTGCACGGTCGTGATCTTCAGGGCACAGAACTGCTGCAGGTGCCACATTGTGAAGACGCTTTTCACCGACCTGGACTGAGTTGTACAAGATGTTGTTGGAGTTTGGGACACTGCCGAGTTTGTATTCTGGCATCCTGCACCAAGTGGTGTTCTCCTTTATGTTCAACTGAGGAGCAGGATGGCCGAGAAGGTGTATGAGCAGGATCTCGATGAATATAGTTTTCGTCATTTGATGTTTGGCCACATACTTATCTCTCCCTTAATGATGATCTGGCCACTTGTCTTCCCGACTCTGAATGGAGGGACATGATCAAGAGGGGAATGATCCCACTTTGTTTGATCTAGTATATAATATCTTCACGGGATATAACTTATTGTAGCAGAAGCTATGTTTCTTTGAGGAGGTGATCGAAATGGATGATAAATCAAAATTATTTGGAAGTGTTCTGTTTAAAAAGGCGTCTTCTCTGACTAACTAACGTATGCTATTTTACTGATTTTATTAGTTCATCTGATTAATTTGAACCCAGTTAGCATGCCGAGTATCTGTCAATATCCAAAAAGTATGTGTAATTCTATCTGCTATTTTTGCTCTTTGCATGTACTTGTTCCCAAATTGGTTGACAAATATCAAGCTTAGCAATGCAAATGTGTGGGCTTTGGTGTACTCCAGTCATGTAAGTTAGAGCTTAAGAACTTCTGTTCATGTCACTATTAAGATTGAAGGTACGCAACCTGGTCCATGGACACGGCTTTGTACCTGTTTCGTTTTCCCTGTACAGAGAAACTATAGATCTTGTAAGTACATACTACTGCAAAGTACTTCCAAACCTATATATCCTAAATAGCACTGTTCTTCTCCTACCGTGATACTTCTTTTATCCCTGTCAGACTATTACACAAAAAAAGCCATATATCCTTGTTGTAAAATATTGTGCGCATACCATGTCATCGGATCCCAAACCTGGTTTTCTTGCGGAGTGGTAGCTCCTTTTGTGGAATGAAAAAAACCCGTCAAAGCTAAAGGTTAACGTGTCATGCATATATACATGTGGAATGAAATTTACATGAAAACCGTTTCATGCTGCACTCAACTTCTTACAGTTTGGTGTCTACTGTTGGAATTTGCTAGTTGGGCCCAAAGCCCAACTAAAATTCTGAAATTCTCTTGGCCCATTTATGTACATATGTAAGTGGTGTGAGTGAGACTAAAATTTAGTCTCACCCTGAAAACTGAGTGAGACTTGCACCTCTTTATAAGGTGAGCTCTTCTACCACTTGTATAACCATGAGAAGAGGATGCCTACACACGCGCTCCTCCTCCTAGCTCGCCACGCCTCCGCGCGACGCGACGCGGGTTCCGGGAATGAGCCGAGCCGAGGACAGAGCTATGCACGTTGTCTTTTATATTTTTGCTGATCGGAAAAAATAATGAGTCATTAATTAATAATTAACGGACACATTAATTACTGAAGCGTTTCCGATTCTTTTGGATCACGATGACTCAGACGCGGGGCTTACTCCCACGACCTACCCGACCCGCACTATATAGTCAGGCAGACGCCTACCCTAGCCGCTGTTGCATCGCATGGTTTCGCATCACTGTTCCAAATCATTGCACCATCACACAAGTTTTCTCCATCCCGCCTTTCGGCGTGCACCGCAAGAAGGGACAGCAGGCCTCCGGAACCCCGCCTCTCGTGATCCTGTACGGGAGAGGGGTGATCGGGTTTTTGGGGAGCGCACTCGCGCGACTGCTGGCAGCGACGACTTCTTCCCCGACCTCGGCAACCTCGACAACATCAACGCTGGCGGTCCTGCTCCCACTGCACCGTATGTGATCTTGTCCTCGTTCGAGATCGTGATAGAATTCTTAGTTCTAGTCTGTGCCCTAGATTTGATCTGTTCATCTATCATGCTAGTCCACATGATTAGTTTAATCTTTGTCATGCCGTCATGATTTACTTTGTGCTTATGCGGATTAAATCTCGTAGTAACTTGCTCATGTATTCTACTTCCTCCGTTCCTAAATATAAGTACTATAGACCACATACGGAGCAAAATGAGTGAATCTACACTCTAAAATGCATCTATATACATCCGTATGTGATCCATAGTGAAATCTCTACAAAAACTTATATTTAGGAACGGATGGAGTACATCTACAAACCTTTATTTTGCTACGAACCGAAGAGCTAGAACACCAGGTAAAATAGATTAAAGGGGGACTCTACAGGAGAATGGTCGTCTACTTGTCCACCGCTGATACGGGTGCTACGCCGCCACCCGGCCTATTCATCGCCAACTCCTTCGCTGGTGCAGGGAGAGCGTGAGGGCCCTGCCAGCGACCGGTGCTCGAGCCGCGGCTAGCACCCTTGTCGGCCTCGGCATTCGGCCCTGGACTTCCCAGCGTTCCCGCCAGGTCAGTCGCCATGCCCAGGTTTCTTGGAGGGATAGAAGCGGCAACAGGAAGCTAAGGTGATTGCCGTACTTCTTGTCATAGAATCTGATGTTCTTGTGGCATTGTTCTTGTTTTCTGGCGACTTGCTGCATGTATGGTTAGCTTTAGTTTTGGTGAGTGAGGGTGTAGTTGTTCTTACTTCTGGTGAAATGCCTCCAAGCCTCCATCACGGCTCCGCTACTCTTTTTCTTTTGGTATCATCACTGTGAGTTAATCATGGTTGTTGTTTGTTATCGTTTTTTTTTTTGCGGGGTTGTTGTTTGTTATCGTTACAGTGCTAAAGAGTTTGAATGACAAATGGCCTAACCAATTCTATTTATGCCTGTGTGCCTTGTGCAATTAGTTCAGTTTTTCTTTGTGCAATCATTGCAAGTTCTTTGCCTTTTTGTGCTGCAGAATTTCTAGCACTTGCCATTTAATGCTTGCGTGTTATGCTACACAATTGTTCAAAGTTTCCTTGTGTAATTGGTTGAGCTTTTGTATTATGTAATCTGTTCAATTGTTACAGTTTTATGCTACATAATAGAAGTGCTTGCAGTTTTTTCGAATACGCACGAGTGTGCGTACAAGTGCTTGCAGTTTGCTTTTGTTGTAACTAGAGTGCTGAAAGAAACTATGTCAGAAGTGTTGAAAATTTCCTTGTGCAATTGGTTCATCTTTCACATTTTATAATCTGTTCAAGTGTTGCCAGTTTTATGCTACAGAACAGAATTGTTTGCAGTTTGCTGCTTTTCCTGTAACTAGAAGGAAAATGTTTACAATTGTTTGACCGATCTCACGCTCCATCGATCACCTTCCACGTGTTCTTTAGGGGAATCACCTTCTTCGTGTACCACGTGCCACGTACTAAGGCCCCGTTCGGATTCCCTCCCACTCCCCAACTCCGCTCCGGAGCGGAGTGGCATGCAGCCATAATCTGAGGAGTCGCTAGAACGACGCTCCACGCGCTCCGCTCCGCAGTGGAGGGTTGCCGAACAGTGCCTAAACCTGTTCATATGTTAGGCCACTCCAAGTTTCAAGCCGGGCTTGCAGAGCCCGATCCTAAAACTACAAGTTTGAGCCTGGCCTGAAATCCGAAAATAGCTCTTTTCTCAGGGAGCTCCTGTATGCCGCTCACTGTGGCAGCTAGTGGCTCCTTCGCACATGGCACTTGCCGACTGCGCCGGCCCATTTTTAGTCTGACACAGAAAAATCCCACCCAAAAAAACTACGTGCCGCGAGAGCTATTGAACACAGGAACTCCTGCTTGGGAGCACTCATTGCAAACAAGTTGAGCTGACGAGTTTTAGTGCAAAAAAACCAGCGGGGAACATTAAAAAACTATAGATCTGAGACATTTTTTGAAATTTCAAAACTCAATTTTCAAAAAAGCGCATATTTTCTAAATCACGAAGCTTTTTCAAAATTTTGAACTTTTTTTAAAACTCAATGCTTTTTGAGAACCTAAACATTTATTTCAAAACTATCAAATAGTTTTGAATTTTTTTAGTCTCTGAACACTTTTTGAAAAGCAGGGACATTTTTTGAACTTTGATTTTTTTTTTTGAAAATGCAAACTTTTCTGTAAACATATAACTTTCTGTGATAACATGAACATTTTTGGAAAATGGAATCAACTTCTGAAACATTAAAAACAAAATTGAAAAACACAATAAAATTGGATCCATGAGCAAATTTTGAAAACAGGAACAATTTTTGAAATTCCAAACACAATTTGAAAACCCGAATATTATTTCAAATTTGAGAACATTTTTTTAAACTTTTGCACTTTTTTGAAATTTTAGAAAAACTTTTATAAAAAATACAAACATATTTTGAAGATTTGGAATTTGTTTTGGAAAATTTGAACAATTAAATTTTGAAACAAAATAAAACGCAAAAAAACTGAAATTCTGAACATTTTTTAAGAAAAAGCAAACAATATCTTGAAGATTTCAACATTTTGTGAAAAATCAAATTTCTGAAATAAAGGAAGAGATGACAAAACGAAAAAAGGAAAAAAGGAAAGAAAAAAGAAACAAAAATATGAAAGGAAAAAAGCAAGAAAAAACCCAAAAAAGAAACAAAAAAACCCAAAAATATCTTGTTCAAGGAAGGTTGTAAAACCTTCCCAAAACGGTTAGCTTGCATTCGAGGTGGTCCGGCCCATGACCGTAGCTCGCTCGCAGCTTCCTGTGTGAAAGATCGACAATCTCACGCAATATGTGTCAGGTAGGAATTTTGCTTTTCTCAAGCCTCGGCCTTGCCTGAAAAACAACCTGAAGCCTATCAAAGCTGACAACTCTTCTCCTTCAGCAAACTCTCGCCCAAGGCTCCAAGCTCCAACTGTACTTGTCTATTATCGTAACCATGACATGGAAGAATGGTTAATTCCCCCTGTGTTCTACTCCCTCCGTCCCATAATATAAGAACGTTTTTGACACTATAATACTTTTTTTTAGAACATAGACGTCAGAGACGTCCGGCTTTAAATTAATAAAGCCCACAAAACTTAGGCAGAGTAGCACAACCACCGAACAAAACAACATAAACTAACACGACAGTTAAGAGGATAGGCCGCTAAATGAGCGCAAAGTTGCGTTACAAGGTGGAGAACGGCCCAAAAGCAGCGAGCACGCAGGCTCGGAAGGTACTAAGACCAAAAGGGGGTTGCCCATCCCTATGCGGCAACCAGTTGAGCAGGCGACGGAGCTCGAGCCTCGGAGTAGACGGCGTGGAGACGACAGATAGCTTGGCGGTGGAGATCAGAGTCTTGTTGTCTTCCCAGCGATGCCCATTGCTGCAAGAAAACGATGCATTTGAAGATAACGTCAGCGGGATGCGAGGGGAACACCCCCTCAATAGTAAACTTGTTACGGGTATTCCAAATAGCCCATAGCATAGCCGCCGCACAGGTCCACATGACCCTACGAGACGCGCCTTGAAACCCAGATAAGGAAGACACGAGCTCAGGTCGGGAGCGTGGATCCCAATCCACTCCCGCGGCCTCCCGGACCGCGCTCCAAGCGAAACGAGCCAGGGAGCAAAGGAAGAAGGTGTGGTCAGCATCTTCCGGGACCCCACACAGCGCACAGGGGCCAGAGGCGGGGCCGTTGCGTTTAGCGAGGTTAATAGAGGTAGGAAGGCGATCTTGACAAAGTTGCCAAAGGAAGACCTTAATTTTGAGCGGGATCTTTGCCTTACAAAGCCCCGTGGCCGCCGACGGGATCTGACCGTGGCATAGCTCTCTGTACATGGATTTGACAGAGAATTTGCCGGAGCTCGCAAGTCTCCACGAGATCAGGTCCGCGGATTCCGACAATCGGACGTCCGCAAGTAGCGCCAGAAGGCGGTCCCAATCTGCCAACTCCGGCCCGATTAGCTCACGTCTGAAGTTAATACAGGGGGGGGGGAGGTGCTAAGAGCCGAGGCAACCCGTTGCTCGGGTTCGACCGCTAAGGAGTATAGTTGTCGAAACTCCGCCCATAATGGGCGCTGGCCAATCCAATGATCAAGCCAGAGACGCGTAGAGCGTCCGTTGTTAACCGCAAACTTTGTGCCCCTGGCAAAGAGGGGTTTAAGGGATTGAATGGAATTCCAGAAAGGAGACCCACTGGGAGCCGCGTCAAAAAAATCCCCTCGCGGGAAATATTTTGCCCGGAGGAGGTCGATCCAGAGGCCAGTCTCACCCTGAGTCATTTTCCAGATCCACTTGCACATTAGTGCGATGTTCATCAACTTGGAGTTGATGATCCCAAGACCCCCCTGGGTTTTGGGACGACACACGGCTTGCCATTTAACCATATGGTATTTTCGTTTCGGTCCCGCTCCTTCCCAAAAGAAACGGGACCGCGGTGTGTCAAACTTAGAGTGTACCCCGTCCGCCAGCAAGAACAGACCCATGGCAAACATGGGCAAAGATGAGAGGCCGGTGTTGGTAAGGATTAGTCTTGCCCCTGAAGACATAAAACGGCCCCTCCACGGGCAAACCCTATTCGCCACCTTGGAGGAGAGGGGCTCGCAGTCAGCGATTGTACACTTCTATGCCGCTATTGGGAGCCCGAGGTAAGTAAACGGGAACTGGCCTAGTTTGCAGTTAAGCAGGTTGGCGACCCGTTGACTTTCTGTCGCGTCCATCCCTATGGACACCACCTCACTTTTGTGGAAGTTAATTTTTAGTCCCGACATGAGTTCGAAGCACAACAGTATAGCTTTGACCGAAGCGATACTATGTGTGTCGGGCTCGAAAAGAAGAAGAGTGTCATCCGCGTATTGCAAGTGGGACACTCCTCCCGGGATTAGGTTGTCCACGACACCCCTAATGTGGCCGGCTAGACGAGCCCTGTCTAGCATGGCGCCTAAAGCGTCCGCCACGAAGTTAAAAAGCAACGGCGACGCTGGGTCCCCTTGACGCAGCCCGCGCTTGTTGCGGAAGAAGTTCCCTACTTCTCCGTTCACCGCGATCGCCGTTTGGCCTCCCGAGACCAACTGCATCATGCGGTGAACCCAAACCGACGAGAAACCTCGGTCCAGGAGTACCTGTCGGAGGAACTCCCAGTTCACGCGGTCGTACGCCTTCTCAAAATCGAGTTTGAGGAGAATCGCTAGCTGTCGAGCGCGCTTAAGGGAGTGGATAATTTCTTGAAGAACCAGCGACCCCTCCAAGATGTTACGGCCCCGAATGAACGCGGACTGGGTTCTACTAATAATGCGGTGGACTATCGGAGACATGCGAGTAGAACAAGCCTTAGAACAAATTTTAAACGGGACGTTAATTAAGGCAATAGGACTAAAAAGTCTAATGTGATCCGCACCCGGGACCTTGGGGATCAAAGAGAGAACCCCAAAGTTCAGGCGGGAAATGTCTACCGTACCGCACATAAAACCGTTGCACACGTAAAAAATGGGGGTTTTGAGCACTTGCCAAAACCGCTTGAACATCGCCACCGGCCACCCATCCGGCCCCGGAGCAGTGTCAGATTTCATACCCAGCGTCGCCTTGTCAATCTCCTCAGGGAGGAAGGCTAAGCTCAGGTTCTCGTTTTCCTCGTCCATGACCCGCAACGCAGGGTCCCACACATCCTCCCTCAGGCGAGCCCTGGATTCCTCCCTGGAGCCCATGAGTTGGATGTAGAACTCGTAGATGTGCCGGACGATATCCTGTTGCCGCAGTATGAGCCCCTGCTCCGATTGAAGACGAAGGATAGCGCACTTACGGCGTCGGCCATTTGCGTATGCGTGGAAGTATTTTGTGTTCGCGTCGCCCTTGAGCGTCCACTTTATTCCACCGCGCCTACGCCAGTACTCTTCCTCGGCCCTGAGGAGGGATTCGACTTGGGCCTCAAGCGCGTAGCGCTGGGCCCAGTCCTGCGCGGAAAAGATGTGCAGATCTGCCGCTGCGTCTAGCTGGGCTAGCTCCTCGATCAGGCGCACCCTTAACAGCTTATCCGCACAACCCTGATTAGCTCCCCACCCTTTGAGAGCCGCTCGCATACCCGCCCCTGCGGCAATCCAGAACTCCATGGGGCCACGTACGCGCCCGATGCGAGCGACGCAATTCGCCCACTTCGAAAGGAAGGTTTGCTCGAAGTCCGGAGACTCCAGCCATGCCGTTTCGAAGAAGAAACGCGGGCTGCGTTTAAGCCTTTCCTCCCCCGAGGAAAGGATGAGGGGGACGTGGTCCGACCCGATCCTAGTTTCTGCGTGTAGAGAGCACAGGGGGAACAGCACCTCCCACTCCGAGGACATAAAAACCCTGTCCAAGACCGAACGCACCGGCGTAAGCTGTTTGTTGGTCCAGGTATATCGAGCCCCCACGCGGGCCACTTCCCTAAGGGCCATGGAAGCAATAGCATTATTAAACATGGCCACCCTTGACCAGTTAATAATACCGTTGTTCTTGTCCGCTCCCGAGCGGATCAAGTTGAAGTCACCCCCCACCAGCAGAGGAAGGTTGCTCACGCCAACAGCCATCACCTTTGTCTGAAGCTCTTCCAAGAACTCCAGCGAGAGCGAGTGATTGGCCGGGCCATACACGGCAATCACCACCCACTCCTGAAGAGTGGCGCGGTGCCGCACGTGAGCCGACAGTAAGAAGCGGCCGGCATCCCAAGCCACCACTTCAAGGCAGACTAGGTTAACTCCTAGCAGCAAACCCCCGGAGTGTCCTACCGCAGGCACCCAGTGCCAGACGAAACGCTCCAACGGGTCAACCGCAAGCAAGTCCCGGTGGTTGAAATCGGCCTTGATAGTCTCTTGCAATCCGACCACGTCGATTTCCTCGTTCCTAATGAACTCTCTTAACTGGGTCCGCCTCCCAGCGTGGCCGAATCCTCGGATGTTCCAGAAGATGAAACGCATTAGATGATGCGATTTCGTAGACGGATACCGCGAGCGGTAACCGCTTTGGCCACGCGCCGTGTCTTGGCAGGACGACGGTTGGAGGAGGACGGTGCAGCCCCTGCTACTTGGTCCTCCTGATCGGGCCGCACACCTGGCACCAGAGAAGCCCCTGCTTCCTTTGCTGCAGGCGCAGCGCGGGCCTGCGCTGCCTTAGCAAGCGCAGCCTGCGCGATTTCCTTCGCACGAATGAGAGACAGCACCTCTTGCGCTTCCCCCGCGTCAGCCATCGCGACGCCACTATCCGCTAAGATACCCCCCAAGCACTCATCTGGATAATCTTAAAAAAATCGTAAAGCGGGGCATAGGGTTACCTTCGATTTCGAGGTTCTTCTGCGCCTGGAGGAGCTGGGCCCGGTGGAGGGACGGCATGTTGCCCTTGGCGCCCTTCGGACGGGAGCTCGTCCTCTCTTGAGTCGCCGGGGATGCCACCGCCTTGGACCGCCTGGCCGTGGGGATGGGCGCCACCTTGGCCACCTCCACCCGAAGAGCGTCCGGAGGTGGGGGGGAGATGACCGATGGGGTGTCCCCTGCCGGCCCCCCTGGAGAGGCCAGTGCCATCACCACCGGCCTCTGGACCGGCACGCTCGCATGGACCGCGGGGGTGCCCGCTGGCGCCACCACAGGTGGTTTGCGGCCCGCCGTCTTCTTCTGAAGCTTCAACACGCCGCTGCCACTACCGGTCACCACCTTGGGAGGGCTTGCCACAGCCCCTGACGCGTCCACCAGCGCAACCACCGGGGAGACCAGCGTCGAGCGGCCCTCCGAGTCGCAGGACGCCGAGACGCCCTTGTCGATGTCGAGGCTCATGGTCATGTTGGATCCGTACTGGTTGAAACCCGTCTCGTTGCTGCCCACCACCACTTGGCACACCTCCTGATCCTGAGCCGCGCCCGCCGCCGGAGGCGCAGCCTGCCCATCCTTGTCCTTGAGGCCCAGTTGTCCCAAGTAGCCGTGTCGATGGAGTCATCCCCCGTGCTCATGTCCTGGTCCTTGTCCTTGTCCTTGTCCTTGTCTTCCTGGCCCTTGTCGTGGTCAGTTGGCGGAGGGGGAGGGGGGGTTGGAGCCGCGCCCTGCAGAGCGCCCGCCTCTGCCTCAAGGCGGAAGGTGTATCCCTCACTTTGAACCAGATCTGCACGTATCCCTTGAGCTTGGCCGGGGCACAACACGCGAAACGCATCCGCACCGGACCCAGGCCAGACAGCGACGCCAGATCCACCTCCATCGGGCGCCCAATCATCACAGTGGCGGCCATGAGGCGGTCCACGTGGCGGTGCTTGGGTGGCACGCCCCACAGCTTGACCCAGGTGTCCGGCATGAGCTCGGCCGTGGGCTCCTCCGGACGCGCCTCCTTGATGTCCGCCATGATGTCGTGGAGGAAGAAGTAGAGCTTGCCGCTGCGGGTTGCCATCCTTAGCATGGCCTTGTCGGGGAAGACGACCGAGAACTGGTCGGCTCCGACGGCCGAGACTTGCCAGTCCCACTCCCCTTCAAAGAGGTGAGGGAGTTCCGCCTCCAGGATGGGGATGGAAAGCTTGCCCGGTGCCGCCGAAATGATCGCCGTATCCGAGACGAGAGGGGCACGGACCTCCTCCCCCTCCGTGTCCACGAAAGGGAGGCAGAAGAAGCCTTCGCCCGGAATAGCGTTGCCCATGATCTGCAGCGCCAGGGGCCTCCCCCTCGTGGGACAGTAGGCAGACGCATGTCCTTCCTCGTGGCAGATGACACACAGGGGTTTGAAGGAGCACATGTTCTGGTAGTGCCCCACCCTGCCGCACTTGAAACACTCCGGCCCGTCGGCCTCTTCCACGGGGATCGGGGCGTCCGCCGATCCCTTAGAAGCCTCGGGGCCAGCCGCCAACAGCAGCGGCGCCGAGCCGCCCCCTTTATGCTTCGGCTTCTTGGCCTGCGGAACCCCGGCCCGCTCGCCGCCCGGAGGGAGCTGGGACTCCTTCCGCTTGAGCTCCTTCTTCTGCTCAAGCCCCCGCCGCCGGTACTCCTCCTTCTTCCTCTTCTTTCGCTCGCGCTCCTCGTCCTTCTTCCGCTCCTGCTCAGCAATCCACCATGGAGGCGGCGGCCCCCAGCCCCCATCCTCCGCTGGAGACGCTGGCACCTTGGCGAGCGCCTTCGCCCGCAGATCCTTTTCACGCTGGCGCTCCGCCGCCAGGATCGGAGGTGACATGGGGGGCTTGTCACTCCGGCGGGATCCCATCCGCACCGCAGTGGCGTATGAGCACGAAAGGGGAGGAGGAGGGGCGGATCGGTGCAGACGACGAGCGAGATGCCCGAACGCCGCACCTGCGAGGGAGAGGCAGGAAACCCTAGCGATAGATCTAGGGTTCCTTTCGGCACCCACATCCACCTATTAATAGGAGGAGACGGCCTCGACTTCTCCGTCACGCTGGGCCCGGGCCGAGGCGCAGGCTCGCAACCGGCCACTCGGCCTGATTGGACTGGCCCCGACTCAGTGGGGAGCCCCTGCCCCCCTCCCGGCCCAGTCAAGGTGGAGAGCGACACTGAGCCCACCGGCCCCACAGGCGCTGAAGCCTGCTGGCCCAACGCAGGGCCCCCCAGCCCACCCCCTGGCAGGCTGGGCCAGTCACTTTGGCCCAACACCGGAACAGGCCCAGCCATCGGTGCCCCGGAAACCCTAGCCAGGTTCCGTGCAGCCCCTGCCCGGCCAGCCCCGCCGCCGCCGTCGCCAGCCCCTACCGGCTCCGGCGGGCACGTAAGAGCCCGAGGGGGCTCCGCCAGCACCAGATCCCGGCGGTCCGCCTACGGGATGACGCACGAGCGGCCTTCTGGGCCCGCATCCACCCCCTTTGGCGGGCACCAGATCCGCGCCGCCAGGCGGCGGCCTCCCTGCCCTCCGGGAGCAAAAGCACGCCGCCGACCAGCCACGAAGGAGCCCCCAAGCTCCTCCGCGCGGGCGATGAAATCACCCACCGAGCACCCAGCCTTGGGCCTCGGCGAACCACCGGAACTACCTAAACTCACCTGAGAATCTACCTCGTCGGCGTCGATGTCGGAGTCAATCCCCTCTAGCGCCCAGAACCGGCTGCCGGAGAAGGACGGAGCAGGGGGCCGCCCCTCTGGCAGCGCCCCCCCCCCCCGCGGCCGCCCCACGGCAGGCCGCACCACCGTCCAGCCGACCGCCTCCGCCGCGGCGCTCGCTGCGTCTCCCTTCGCGTCGAGCGGCCCAGACGCGTCGCCCTCCACACCGCCCGACTCGAACGCCATCCGCGTCGCCCTCGTGCGTACTCCACACTATAATACTTTAAATCCTTTATCCTAAAACATGCTTGATACTAGCCGGTGACGCTGATGCAAAGAAACTTCTAGATGTGGCATGTTGAGTGATTAAGTGATTACCTTTTAGAAAGGTAAATTCAATCACCGAAGAAAAGAATGAAGAGCTTACACAAAAAAAGAATGAGCCTATAGGTATGATTAAAGAAAGAAAAAAAATATCCTACAAATGCTTTAACTGATATTGAGATTGATGATGTCAACTTTATTGTTTCCAATGGTTATAATACTGGATGTGAGAATCAAAACTATAGTAATCCTCTAAACCCACCATAACAAGCAATCAAATAATTATAATAGCAGAGCTAGCAACAATAATGGCCAAACTCTAGGATAGCATCAAAGCTGTTATTACCATGCAGACGAGCAAAATAATTATAATAGCAAAGGTAGCAATGGTAAAAGCCTATGGCTTTGCTGAGTGTGTGCACGGTAATTTGCAAGCACCTAAAACGTTTAAGCATATTTGATGTCACAAAATTTCAGTTATTTTTTACCTGCTCATGAGGGTGTAGACCACACCTTTCTCTTAAGTTTAACTAGAGGAGATTCATGGAGCGCTCCACCCTCAAATACATGGCAAAAGCAAATGCATCACACCACCAGACAGAGGCCTCCGAAATGCTTTAACACTCGTCACTTAACTTACACAAGCAGGGTAAAGATCCAAGAAGTCCATGTATCTTCCCCACAAGACTACAAAATGTGTGCATGTGTTTGGAGCTACTGTATTTTCATGAACAGCCGTGTATAGCTCACTTTTTTTGAGCTGGGTGTATAGGTCACTTGGCCTTGGTGCTTTGAGACACCTTCAAGGATTCCATAGCTTTCCTGCACATTTCATGAACTGTTAGAGCTATGCTTGTTGCAAATGCAATTAACGCGGAAGTAGTACTTCTCAAAATCTCTAAAATTCTCATTGGAGGATAAAATCATAAAAGAGGACACTGGCAGTGAAAGGGAATGCAAAAAAGACAACACTACATGTCTGACAAGTCAGAGGCATTGAAGGTTTTTTTTTTTAAGTAAACGTCGACGCTTCCTGAAATCCCCAAACAAACTTAAAACGGGATACAAGTCTAATCCTACGTTACACAAAGTTAAACTTTCAAGGTAACCATGTGATGTCATGAGACAAGCGCTTCACAGACAATTAGCCTCCAGTGCAAGAGTTATCACGAAACCATAAGATAGATATGCTGTAACTGAAGGAAAGATAGGGTAATACCGCAATCCGTCCTCGATTTCAGCATTCCCTGGGTCCATCTTCAATACATTGAGAAGCGCATCGCATGCACCCTTGTAGTCCTGATGATGCAGGACCAGTTCAATGATTATGAAAGATTTGCAAAGCCGAAAGAAAAAGTCAAGCTGCTGTATTTTCTATCCAACCTTCAGTAACGCTAGAGCTTTGCTCTCCCTGTAGAAGGCCTTCGACCAATCAGGCCGCCTCTTTTTGCATTCATAAGCATCCAGTAAACTGAGCAAAGGCTTGCCTCCTTTGCCTATGTGAAGCCAGCAAAGGCTCCTGTTTGAGAACAACGTCGCGTCATCAGGATCAAGCTCCAGTGCCTACATCAAACATGTTAAAACAACAGTTACTAGCAGATTATGTTTGCAAATTACAACTTTGTGAACACTGAAATGGGAACTGAAAATACTCAAAGAAGAAATATGCACATTGCTGCACATATATGTACAGATACAAAGTTTAGTTTACCTAACTTCGGTTCTAAATGGTTGTGCAGGACAATAATGCACGGATCATGTGAAAAAACCCAGAAATAGCAAGTTGGGAAACCAACACCATAAAAAATATACTTCTTCTGTAACACTTAAGCGAAGAGTTCAAATGCTTTGCAAGGAAATTTCTAGTCTGCATTTAAAAACATATAGTTTAAGTTGCATTTCATACCAATTCAATCCAGTTTACTAAGTTTGAGCCAATTCCATAAACTTCTAAATAGTGTCATACTGACCATTATGACATGAGAGCGGAAAGGCGTATCTGTGTAAGTCGTTATGATTTGGGCAGTAAAAAATTGGAGGCTGGAAAAGGATAGATGCTGAGAAATATGATGCCATATGATGCCATAATATTACCATACTGTAGGCTTCTGCTGCAGAAAGAAAATCCTTTCTTGCAACTGCCTTGCTCCCTTGTGACTTCAATTCTGCTACTTTCTTTCTATCCACAGGCTCCTCCTGAATCATCAAGATTTAATCGAAAGTTGATTTGATGCATTGGAACACATAATAATTCTAAAGCAACTATCTAAAACTGTGATGTAAAGATTTCAAAAAAAAAGATTGTTGATTTACATAGAAATCTTCTGCTCATCATTTCTATGATAGCACAGACATAGTGTTTCCACTTTCAACTACTCATGCCAATCGACTAGCAACCATGGTCAGTATTGTACTTAAGATTACTTGCTGCCCACATTATCTCGAATTGGCAGTACTTCCTTTCAGTAACTACTAATATCAGCATTGCACATCCTACATCTACGCAACCTCGCTTGCCATGTCAGTCCACCCCATCTTATATCTTGTAAATACTCTTTAGGCAATTTCCACATAACTACAGGTAATCACCTCTCGTGCAGTCGGTAAAAAAGGATTTGCTGAGAAATTTGTAACTCGGCTAATGCCATATTTTCTCCTGATTCACGCCTTTGTTTTGTTCCCAAAATATTTACAAGGCCAACAATGTAAATAAATGTCAAATAATCATACACTGCTCAAGCAGCAGTGCATTAGAACTGGACCTATCTTTACTACATTTACATGACCTACCTTTACCGCACGCAAGTACTCCATGTCTAAGTAAGACACAAGAGATACCAATTTCTTTGAAACATTTCAGAGCAGCTTTCAGACAGGATATGCAATGGTGCCATTTCAACAACTTGATATTTTCTTTGGTAGCATGAATGAAATAAACGGTACGAATAGGAAATTATTTTGAGCCAAGTCATTAGCCAACTTGAGGAGCCATGCTGCTGACATAATCAGCAGATTTAACATTGATTTATGCAGAGCTAGTTATTCTGCTGATGCTCCAATCACACAGCGGATCCAGGTCAGTTACAGGAAATAATTTCTACCAGTATCATTCCAGTCAGGAAAAACTATCACTGCAGGATGCATTTAGTCAAGAAAGCACCAACTTTTTGACAATTTTATCTAGAATATACTCCCTCCATACTAAAGTTGAGTCACTTATGTTGGAACAGAGGGAGTACATGATAATGAAATAAGTAAATTTTGCAACAAAGTAGTAATATCATACTTCTGGTTTGGCAATTTCCTCTAGAATATACAAGATTTCCTTGAAGCAAAACAAAGGGAAATATACATGAGTGGATTCGGCTTCATGGTAAAGAACAATTACATGTTCTCTTCTTCCTTATTTATAGAGGATTACAAGCTAATGAACGTAGTGGCCCTATAGACTAGCGCACGTCCTAATGACCAGGCGCATGACTAATAGCCTTGACTGACTCAGTTAACTTGATTCTGAAGGAAACTAGGCTAGAGACTAGGACTCGGCTAACAGACTCTAACTGAATGAACTGACAGACTCTAACTGAATGAACTGACAGACTCTAACTGAATGAACTGAAGAACAACACTTGCATACAAGGTTACACTAACACGCCTTGGTGTACGTACACTATACGTGCATATGCCTCATTATAAAACTCATTCCAAAACACTGGTGGAAAGAGATATGGAGGAAACAAAACATCACCGTTGTAAGTTGAATCGAACTTGCTGCCTCGTTAAAAAAACTACAAGGTTCAAAGTGCAAGAGTACACTAGCAAAGAGATAATCTTACTTACATCATTACGAGCATGCCATTCAGCACCAAACCCCAGTAGGCAATTCAAGCACTCTGCTCATCCATTGTTTGGAGCATCAGCTAAAGCGGTTAAGATAAAATCTCCATTGGCAATACCACCAGCCTATATGGGAAAAAGTTAATCAGCCCTCAAGATGTCTCCGTCACGCATCATATTTTTTTTTGTACAATTTCAGAAATGAAATAGCAAGGCCAGGGCTACTTTATTTGCAAGCATGAATTGAGTACTGGGATTTTTGCTTCATTGTCATCACATTTGTGGCAGCAAAGTTGATGGTCACAGTTTCAGAAATAAGGTTAACAGACACTGATATATAAGTGCACTGCAGGGCTAAGCAGGATGGCATGCCATGTGGTAGTCTATGGTCACGAACCAAACCCCATGCAAAGAAAGCTAAAGTTCACTAAGCTGAAACTTTTAAATGTTGGAAGAAAAAACACCTCCAATATACGATTCCAGGGACAGGCAAAGCTAAGTTAAAGTTATCATACCTGAATCAGGAGTTTTGCACATTTCACCGAGGAGACATTTATAGCAAAATAGAGAGGTGTCATACCATTTATCATCTTGTTGTACTGGCGAGAGACATTAAGCATGTTAGTTCCTACACTTATATCTATTGATATAAGGGATACAGGAAAGTTAAACTACGGATAGAATGGTGAATACATAGAGCAATATTAACATGGCCGAGAGAACGGTTTCCATGGCATTGGAAAATAAATCAGAATATTATCAACATATGGTTATGGAATATCTTGTGTTTAGTTCCTGGCCAAGTATTCACTAGTACACTTTATTCAATTCCAAATGGCACTTAAAAAGGAGGGACAGTACATGATAAAGAATAATCTATTATGGAGATTTGCAAATACACCAAAGGAAAATTGTGCCCAGAATAAATTCTTCATTGCATAGAAGTTGGAGCTTAGCAAAACCAAAAATGATAGAACTGTACAACTCTGATCGAACTGTATTTCTTTAAGGAGGAAACTACACCTCAGGCCAACCTTTTAGATTGCATACAATGCTATGAATGTTCAGGCAGAATTAGTATGCCGTAAACTTACATCTGCATTGTGGCCAAGTAAAATCTTCATAGCACGGTCTTGCCCTTCAGTAGCAGCAATATGAAGTGGTGTCCCACAGCAAGTTACCGGGTCAGTGCGAGCTCCTCTTGCAAGTAATAGCTTTACCATTTCACAATATCCTGAATAAAGGAAAAACCCGATAGTTATTACATAAGTGGACAAGCAATTTTAGCGACAATACATTTCTTTCCCGAAGCCTTGAGATCCCAGTTTATTCTCAGCATGTGGTACAACAGTGCAATGAAGGGGAGAACGGTCAGTAAGATAATATTTACACTTGATAAAATGGAGAGGACCAGTAACTGTTTAAATCTTTGCAAACCTTGGTATTGATAATTTGATATATGCAATCATACTTCTTATTCTTAATAGACAAAACAGCCTTTCTCCAACACGTTCAAGAAAATAATAGTGCAAACTGGACTGTAGGTCCCTAGATTTGCATGTATCGTTGGAGCAGGTCAACGAGTTGGTGCCAAAAAAAAAAAAAACTCCATATACCCTCCCTCATGAAAAGAGAAGGATATATAACATGTATATTCATGCATGGAAAAAAGCTTTTGGATGAAACTACCTTATTCTTAATTTGGATGTTTCTTTCAGCACAAGGATCATAAAGATAATTCACTTGGCAGCAGCTCAGTATCATGCACGAATCAAGGGCAAATAGATCCTAGAAAGAAACTAGCCACACAATTTGTTACAAATAAAAGACCTCTCATTTAACATAAAAGTGATGTACAGATGCATAACAGAGATACATGTATGGTTCATAGTCTTGGAGAGGGACCTGATCCAGCAGCAGAATGTAGAGGGGCAAATCCATTGGGGTCAACTCTGTCCGGATTGGCACCATGATCAAGAAGATACTTGAAAGCGCCCACCCTCTCACCGTACATAGCATGAATCAGAGGCGTTCTACCTGTCAATATATGGCAATTGACTCATTGGAATCGCGTGTTCACAGCAATTGGCACTAAGGAGCAGAACAAGAATCAGACGTGTGCGTTAGGATGGATTTTGTTGAGAAAGGGAAAGAGATGGAGCAACCTCCGTTGTCGACGGCGTTCACGTCCATGCGCAGCTCCTCGACCAAGTGGGCGCACATCACCAGGTTCCCCCTGGCGGCGGCGAGGTGCAGCGCCCCGACGCCCTCCAGTGCCTCGTCGCCTCCTTCCACGGTCACCGCCTCCACCGTCTCCCTGAGGCGGCCCCTGCCCTTGTCCAGCGCCCTCGCGTGGCCTGCAGCCGTCGGATCACGCGAAAATCAGAGCCCGTGCGCGCAGAGAGAGAGAGAGAGAGAGAGAGGGGGGGGGGGGGGGGGGGGGGGGATGGAGTACTGTTGAAGGAGCGGAGGTCGCCGTCGTACGCCGCCTGGAGGAGCATGCTCCGCGTCGTGCCGCCGGCTGCGGTGCGGCGGGTTTGTTTGTTAGGTTTTTAACAAGGACGGGGTGATCAGGATAGAGGAGGTGCCGCGACGCTTACCGGGGAACATGGGAGCAGAGCGGCGAGGCGGCGGCGGCGGCGCCATGGCGAGCGGTTGGTGGGGGCGGGGGTGGGGTGGGGTAGTGGAGGAGTTGGTAGGGTTTTGGGGGTGGGGGTGGGGAGGGGTTGCGGGGCGGGAAAGAAGGGAGGCGCACGCGCCAAGTCCGCGAAGGAGCGATGGGAATGGCCTCACGTTGGTGGTTCCACTTCACATGATGAACAATCCATCTTTTTAATTAACACTCCATTGCACAAAATCATCCATGTCATTAGCAGGCAAAGAAATAGACAAAATACGTTGGACATCAGTTCGAGTTACCAACTCCTCATCCCACTGCCCCTTAAACTTTGATAAGATGTTATGTCACCAAGGGTGATTATTTTCCTGTCAGCTGAATTGGGCACCAAAGCATCAAACCAATTATTATTTTTCTCACCATCTCCAACTCTCCAAATGTGACCATGCTTCGGTGTAATGGAAGGGGTAAATATATAGTTGGGAAAAAAAATTAGCATCCATGGCAAGGGAAATAACATCCGCCAGAACAGACTCCAGTCAAATTAGGACTCCTCCTGGACCAAGGGATTGCGATGCAACTGCTTCAAGAATGATGATGGACTTTTTACGAAGGCCCTAGTATTGTCCTTGTCGAACATATGAGAAGTCTTCCATTTCCAGTGCATGAAATCTAGGGATCCGAGCATACATGTAAACCTTGTTGATTCTCCAAGTGCCACGAGTCTTATTGTGTCTGTGGCATTTGATTATCTCAAGTACTCCGATCCAAACACCATAACCATCGCTGTAGCAAATCTGACCATGACGTCCAGGCATAGGCTTAGAGCATTGATACATCTCTGGCGTATCTATAATTTTTTATTGTTTCATGCCATTATCCTACTACTTCCACATATTTTTGGCAACAATTTATATGATTTTTTTGGACTAACATAATAATCTAGTGCCCAGTGCCAGTTCCTGCGTTTGCATGTTTTAGTATTTCGTCAAAAATCTATATCAAACAAAGCCCAAACGTGATAAAATTTTACAGATATTTTTGTTGGACTATATGAGATTATTTGGCGCAAGAATCAATGCCAGGGGGCCATGGGCTTCATAAGCTCAAGGGGCGCCCCGCCCTTAGGGTGCGCCTGATGCACTTGTGGCTCGCTCGGAGGTCTGGAGCAATCCTTCGAGTGCAAGGAAGCTTATATCTAGAAAAAAAATCGTGTTAAAGTTTTAGCTCAATCGGAGTTACGGATCTTCAGATATTTAAAATATGGTGTTCGACCAGAAAACAGGAACACGAAAAATAGAAGAAAACACACACACAGGGGGATAGATAGATAGATAGATAGATAGATAGAGAGAGAGAGAGAGAGAGAGAGAGAGAGAGAGAGAGAGAGAGAGAGAGAGATCCAATCTAGAGGGGCTCCTGCCCCTCGAGGGCCTGGGAGGCCTAGGGGGGAGGCTAAGGAAGAATAAGAAGGATGGGCCCTCTCCCCCTCTCTCCCGGTGGCGCCGGAGTGCTGCCGAGGGAACCATCGTGACGGCGATCTACATCAACAATTCGCTGAACGTCATCACCAACTCTCTCTCCCCCTCTATGCGGCGGTGTAACCTGTCTCTACCCACTGTAATCTCTACTTGAACATGGTGGGTTATGCTACATATTATTATCTAATGATGTGTTGCCATCCTATAATGTTTGAGTAGTTCCGTTTTGTCCTACGGGTTACTTTTCGTATGGTGTGATTGATATGAGTTGTATGTTATTATGGTGCTGTCCTATGGTGCCCGCCGTTTCGCGCAAGCTTATGGATTCCCGTTGTAGGGTGTTGCAATACATTCACGATTATTGTCAGGGTTGTGTGAGCGACAGAAACACAAACTCGGGTAAGTGGGTTGTTGAGTATGGGATTAAAGAGAACTTTACACTTAAGGCTATGGTTGGGTTAATTTTACCTTAATGATCTTTAATAGTTGCAGGTGCTTGCTAGTTCCGATCATAAGTGCATGTGATCCAAGTAAGGAAAGTATGTTAGCTTATGCCTCTCCCTCGGGCATATGATAATTATCACACATGTCATATTCAATTACCTAGGGACAATCTTTCTCATTGTTCTACAAAAGCTCTCTACTAAAACAATGAACTTTTATTATTCTCGCAAAGCACTTCTAGTTTTATTCTCGCAAACTAGTTTAATTAATTTCTTGTTCTAGGTAAAGGAAACATTGGTGTGCTTAGAGTTGTATTGGTGGTCGATGGAACTTGAGAGAATATTAATTCTACCTTTAGCTCCTCGTTGGGTTTGACACTCTTACTCCTCGAAAAAGGCTACAAATGATCCCCTATAGCATGGGGTGAATATTCTCATGTGTGCTTGTTTACTTTATCTCTAAGTAGATTTTATTTTTGTTCTAAATTGTTTTATATCTTTAGTTATGGATATGGAACACGAAATACCAAAAAATAGTTGTAATTGCTACTCATGGAGATGGGGAACCTACACACGACATGATTTGTTGGCGAATCCACATGGCATAGATTGTTCCTGTACGTGCTTAGTAGTTCTTAGGTTAAATCAAGTTAGATCATTGTACATCAGCCTTTGTCATAGTAACCATCATCTTACCTGGTTCAATAGGAGCTTTCCATTGCATTTGACATGGTGGGACCAAGCATAATATACGAAACCATGAAGGAACTAAGATGTACGTTCAGACTTGGTTAATGATTTTTTTTGCAAGTCAAGAGAGAGGAAGGAACGTGCCTAAGAAGAGTAGGCATGGCATGCATTGGGAAAACTCAGAAAATAGATGTTGCCACCCAATTGTTGAAGGTATCACTAGTCTAGGCTTTCCTTTATGTTCCCATGCCCAATGTTCTTAGGTGCTCATTTTCTTCCTCTTCCTTATTCACCTTTAGTTCCTCATCATTTATTTGTACATAACATTTGCTTAAATAGTTATGCAAGCTAAGCGAAAGAGGAAGGAGCACATAAGAACACTATGCATAGGAGGCACTGCGAAAACCCCATAACAAATCTTGACACCGGAATATATAGGGAACAAGACTATGAGTTTTGCTTCATGTTACAATGCCACTGCTCTTAGATACCCATTTCTTCCTTTTCCTAACTCACTCTGGCGGCCTCATAACCTAATTTGATCACTAAGATAATTGTGTGTGGTAAACTAAGTGGGAGAGGAAGGAGCACCTACAGTAGGAAGGGGGCGTTGGGAACCACTGAGAAAAATCGAGCCCCAGCTCTAGAGGTGTGGATGTATAGCTCAATATTTCCTCCATGTTCCCATTCCTATTGCTCTTAGAGTATATCTTTCTTCCTCTTCGCGACCCACCTTGAAGGCCTATGCATATGCTTCCAAATGCTCTAGGGTAAGAAGCTTGAACTTTTGAGCGATGCGTGTGGCATTTTGAGGTTTATATAGTCCTCTTATGAAGAGCATGAAGCACCACAGTGCATATCGAAAAATGATTGTGGACTAATTGGAGGAGATCATGACATCTTTTCTTATGCTCGTTGAAATAAATAGAAGATCTATCTTGGGAACGAATGTGCATTTATTAAAAGTGCAAAGGAAAATAAATCATGCATTCTTCGGTTTCTGTATAAAAATAAAGGTGGATGAACAGAGAATAGTGCATGTGATGGAAGATCACAAGAATCAAATAAATAATATCTGAACAATCAAGACGGCCTCCCTGCAAACACATGCAAATTTGAGGTCTACAATATGAATCATTTAATTTAGCCCATGGAAATTAGAAGTTTTGTATGAGAAAAATATGCATCATGTATGCTTAAATTAAGTTGGAGTGTTTTTTGTTTTCTTATATCTAACGAAAATTTCTTGTGTGGAGTCCAAAGTAAACATTTTTACTTCTCGATCACTTTTAGTTTGTAATTGGGATGCCTAAGAATTTCACAAAAAGAAGAGTTATGAATTAACCTATCCAACATAAATGATGCAATGAAGACACTGTTATGCCCTGTAAACTTGTACAATTTTGAGATATATTTTCTCACATTTTGAGTAGCCTAATTATGCACTTCATTAAACTAAAAGTGTGTATGAAGTTATGGAACATACCATCAAATTTTCTTACATTCACTAATGCATCAAAAAGAAACAAATAGATCAAGGTGTGGATTAATTGTAGAAAAATACACTGAATATCTTTTGTCCCATAACTTTGCCTGATGTAGTGACTAGTTGAATATGATTTGTTGTTGACTTCAGATTAGGTAGTCTTCTTACATTATTGAATGCTCAGGCTAGAAAGTGTTGTTCACATATTTGTGTTACATGATAAAGTGCAACGTTCAATTTTCATTGCAAAAATACTTACCAATTATCCAAAGCTAGTTATTTTTTGTCCTTTAAAAAAATCTAGTTACAATTTGTTGTATGTGTGCTTTAAATATATGCACATGAATTCTCAAAGATCTGATGGTGTACCACATGACCGTTTTGTGCTAATATATGTGAACTAATTTTCATGAACCTTTAAAGTTGGGAGCAATGTGTCCATTGACTTTAGTTACATATATGATACGACGATGATTTTGATGCCAACCACAGTTCAAGGCTAAATGTGGTAGATGTTTGTTTGTTACATACTAGCTCAATATGCTCTAGATTATGTTAGTCAAGTCAGTTCTATATTTCCAAAGCATTGATATAGACCGGAAAATAATTTTAGGGTTCTCCCAAGAATAATCATCACTTTGTCACAAGATTTATATATTAGTTGCATGAGTGCTTGCCTTCTTTAATGTCTGATTTGTTGAAAGTATTAGCTTGAAAAAGTCGATCTTAATTGAGATCACATCTGATTGATGCAAGTTCTTTCCGAAATGAGCCCCTTCTAATGCTGAAATGAGATTAGAGCTGGATTGAAGCCTGTTAGCTAACCCTAAAAAGGCTTCTTTTGAGAACATACCTATAGAGTTGTAATACCACAAGCCATAACTCACTGACATGTTTTGAGGCACATTCACATATAAAATATTCTTTAATTAGATGTTTATGAGGAATAGA
Organism: Triticum aestivum; assembly: GCF_018294505.1. Taxonomy (NCBI): domain Eukaryota; kingdom Viridiplantae; phylum Streptophyta; class Magnoliopsida; order Poales; family Poaceae; genus Triticum; species Triticum aestivum. Next base: position 768,557,552 of record NC_057801.1, read on the forward strand.
CGCACTACCAGAGTTTGTGGTCCTCCCATGCAATCAACTAGTTAGTCCTTATAATGGAACGCTTGGGATGTTTAAATAGTAGAATTTCTAGTGACATACTCCATGCTACTGGTGCTTCAAAGATAAAGAAAACCATTGGGGGCATTCTTATTTACTGATTATGACCAGTAATGGGTATGACTTGTTATAGATTTTTGCATGAATTTTCAATTATCCTATTATTCCCATGTGTGGTGCCCTCAGACCCTCTTTCCATCCTCTTCCAGACTCACTCCCAACACAACATATTCTAACCCTATGCATTGATACATTATGGTTCTCCCGAAAACATAATTGTACAAGACAAAAGGAAGAGGAGGTAGTACCTAATAACGATAGAAATATGAGGCACTAGGGAAACACAAAACAAATTGTTACCTCCAATATAGGAACGAAAATTGAGCTATAGGATTCCCTCAATGTTCCTATTCCCACTGATCTTACATGCTCCCTTTCTTCCTCTTCCCCACTCACTCTCTATCTCTTAAACTACACTATTTTGACAATAGGAGGCTCAAACTGTTGAACAATGCATGTATTCCGAGGTATATAAATACTTCTAGTGCATTACTCTTGACTCATTGAACCCTTGTGAAGAAAACAGTGAAATAGACCCACCTACATTGTTCCATATGATATAGTGGTCAATGGCTGATACGTCTCTATCGTATCTATAATTTTTTATTGTTTCATGCCAATATTCTACAACTTTCACATACTTTTGGCAACTTTTTATACTATTTTTGGGACTAACATATTGATCCAGTGCCCAGTGCCAATTCATGTTTTTTGCATGTTTTTTGTTTCGTAGAAAATCCATATCAAACGAAGTCGAAACACGATAAAAAATTATGGAGATTTTTTGGAATATATGTGATTTTGGGGAAAAGAATCAATGCGAGATGATACCCGAGGGGCCCACAAGCCATAGGGGCGTGGACACCCCGTAAGGCGGTTGGTGCCCTTCTTTCGCCGCAAGAAAGCTAATATCCGGATAAAAATTGTGTTAGAATTTCAGCCCAATCGGAGTTACGGATTGATGTCTACTACGCAACCTTCTTCTTATAGACGTTGTTAGGCCTCCAAGTGCAGAGGTTTGTAGGACAGTAGCAAATTTCCCTCAAGTGGATGACCTAAGGTTTATCAATCCGTGGGAGGCATAGGATGAAGATGGTCTCTCTCAAACAACCCTGCAACCAACTAACAAAGAGTCTCTTGTGTCCCCAACACGCCCAATACAATGGTAAATTGTATAGGTGCACTAGTTCGGCGAAGAGATGGTGATACAAGTGCAATATGGACGATAGATATAGGTATTTGTAATCTGAAAATATAAAAACAGCAAGGTAGCAAGCGATAGAAGTGAGCACAAACGGTATTGCAATGCATTGAAACAAGGCCTAGGGTTCATACTTTCACTATTGCAAGTTCTCTCAACAATAATAACATAATTGGATCATATAACTATCCCTCAACATGCAACAAAGAGTCACTCCAAAGTCACTAATAGCGGAGAACAAACGAAGAGATTATGGTAGGGTACGAAACCACCTCAAAGTTATTCTTTCCAATCAATCCATTGGGCTATTCCTATAAGTGTCACAAACAACCCTAGAGTTCATACTAGAATAACACCTTAAGACACAAATCAACCAAAATCCTAATGTCACCTAGATACTCCAATGTCACCTCAAGTATCCGTGGGCATGATTATACGATATGCATCACACAATCTCAGATTCATCTATTCAACCAACACATAGAACCTCAAAGAGTGCCCCAAAGTTTCTACCGGAGAATCACGACGAAAACGTGTGCCAACCCCTATGCATAGGTTCATGGGCGGAACCCGCAAGTTGATCACCAAAACATACATCAAGTGAATCACGTGATATCCCGTTGTCACCGCAGATACGCATGGCAAGACATACATCAAGTGTTCTCAAATCTTTAAAGACTCAATCCGATAAGATTACTTCAAAGGGAAAACTCAATTCATTACAAGAGAGTAGAGGGGAAGAAGAAACATAAGATCCAACTATAACAGCAAAGCTCACAATACATCAAGATCGTGCCAAATCAAGAACACGAGAGAGAGAGAGAGATCAAACACATAACTACTGGTACATACCCTCAGCCCCGAGGGTGAACTACTCAATCCTCGTCATGGAGAGCGTCGGGATGATGAAGATGGCCACCGGTGAGGGTTCCCCCCTCCGGCAGGGTGCCGGAACAGGGTCCCGATTGACTTTTGGTGGCTACAGAGGCTTGCGGCGGCGGAACTCCCGATCTATTCTCTGTTCTGGAAGTTTTAGGATACGTAGGTATATATGGGTGAAAGAAGTACGTCGGTGGACCGAAGGGGGGCCACGAGGCAGGGGGCGCGCCCTAGGGGGGGCGCCCCCCACCCTCGTGAGCGCCTCCCTTCTTTCCCGACGTGCACTCCAAGCTTTTCCGATAGCTTTCCTTCCAAAAATAACTTCTCCAGTTGATTTCGTTCCGTTTCGACTCCGTTTGATATTCCTTTTCTTCAACACACTAAAATAGGCAAAAAAAACCCAGCAATTCTGGGCTGGGCCTCCGGTTAATAGGTTAGTCCCAAAAATAATATAAAAGTGGATAATACAGCCCAATATTGTTCAAAATAGTAGATAATATGGCATGGAGCAATAAAAAATTATAGATATGTTGGAGACGTATCAAGCATCCCCAAGCTTAATTCCTGCTCGTCCTCGAGTAGGTGAATGATAAAAAAGATAATTTTTGATGTGGAATGCTAGTTGGCATAATTTCAATGTAATTCTTATTAATTGTGGTATGAATACTCAGATCCGAAAGATTCAAGATAAAAGTTCATATTGACATAAAAATAATAATACTTCAAGCATACTACCTAAGCAATTATGTCTTCTCAAAATAACATGGCCAAAGAAAGTTCATCCCTACAAAATCATATAGTTTAGTCATGCTCCATTTTCGTCACACAAGAATGCTCTCATCATGCACAACCCCGATGACAAGCCAAGCAATTGTTTCATAGTTTAGTAATCTCAAACTTATAAACCTTCACGCAATACATGAGCGCGATCCATGGACATAGCACTATGGGTGGAATAGAATAATGATGGGGGGTTATGTGGAGAAGACAAAAAAGGAGAAAGTCTCACATCAACGAGGCTAATCAATGGGCTATGGAGATGCCCACCGATTGATGTTAATGCAAGGAGTAGGGATTGACATGCAACAGATGCACTAGAGCTATAAATGTATGAAAGCTTAACGAAAGAAACTAAGTGGGTGTGCATCCAACTTTCATGCTCACGAAGACCTAGGGCACTTGAGGAGTCCCATTGTTGGAATATACAAGCCAAGTTCTATAATGAAAAATTCCCACTAGTATATGAAAGTGATAAAACAAGAGACTCTCTATCATGAAGATTATGGTGCTACTTTGAAGCACAAGTGTGGAAAAGGATAGTAGCATTGTCCCTTCTCTCTTTTTCTCTCTTTTTTTATATATGTGGCCTTTCTCTTTTTTTATATATGTGGCCTTTCTCTTTTTTTGGGTTTTCTATTTTTTATGGCCTTTCTTTTTTTATGGCCTTTCTCTTTTTTTTTATATTCCTCACTTGGGACAATGCTCTAGAAAATGATGATCATCACACTTCTATTTATTTACAACTCAATGATTATAACTCGATACTAGAACAAAGTATGACTCTATATGAATGCCTCCGGTGGTGTATCGGGATATGCAATGAATCAAGAGTGACATGTATGAAAAAATTATGAACGGTGGCTTTGCCACAAATACTATGTCAACTACATGATCATGCTAAGCAATATGACAATGATGAATGTGTCATGATAAACGGAATGGTGGAAAGTTGCATGGCAATATATCTCGGAATGGCTATGGAAATGCCATAATAGGTAGGTATGGTAGCTGTTTTGAGGAAGATATAAGCAGGTTTATGTGTGAAAGAGCGTATCATATCACGGGGTTTGGATGCACTGGCGGAGTTTGCACCAACTCTCAATGTGAGAAAGGGCAATGCACAGTACCGAAGAGGCTAGCAATGATGGAAGGGTGAGGGTGCGTATAATCCATGGACTCAACATTTCATAAAGAACTCATATACTTATTGAAAAAATCTACAAGTCATCAAAAACCAAAGCATTACACGCATGCTCCTAGGGGGATAGATTGGTAGGAAAAGACCATCGATCGTCCCCGACCGCCACTCATAAGGAGGACAATCAAATAACACCTCATGTTTCAAATTTGTTACATAACGTTTACCATACGTGCATGCTACGGGACTTGCAAACTTCAACACAAGCATTTCTCAAATTCACAACTACTCAACTAGCACGACTTTGATATTATTACCTCCATATCTCAAAACAATCATCAAGCATCAAACTTCTCTTAGTATTCAACACACTCATAAGAATTCTTACAAATCTTGTATGCTTAGCATATTATGATTATTTAAGCAAATTACCATGTTATTTAAGACTCTCAAAATAATGTAAGTGAAGCATGAGAGTTCATCTATTTCTTCAAAATAAAACTACCACCGTGCTCTAAAATATATAAGTGAAGCACTAGAGCAAACAACAAACTACTCCGAAAGATATAAGTGAAGATCAATGAGTAGTAGAATAATTATGTAACTATGTGAAGACTCTCTAACATTTAAGAAATTCAGATCTTGGTATTTTATTTAAACAGCAAGCAAAACAAAATAAAATTACATGACGCTCCAAGCAAAACACATATCATGTGGTGAATAAAAATATAGCTCCAAGTAAAGTTACCGATGAACAAAGATGAAAGAGGGGATACCTTCCGGGGCATCCCCAAGCTTAGGCTCTTGGTCATCCTTGAATGTTACCTTGGGGTGCCTTGGGCATCCCCAAGCTTAGGCTCTTGCCACTACTTATTCCATAGTCCATCGAATCTTTACCCAAAACTTGAAAACTTCACAACACAAAACTTAACAGAAAACTCGTGAGCTCCGTTAGCGAAAGAAAACAAAACACCACTTCAAGGTACTGTAATTAACTCATTATTTATTTATATTGGTGTTAAACCTACTGTATTCCAACTTCTCTATGGTTTATAAACTATTTTACTAGCCATAGATTCATCAAATAAGCAAATAACACAATGAAAACAGAATCTGTCAAAAACAGAACAGTCTGTAGTAATATGTAACTAACGCAAACTTATGGAACTCAAAAATTTCTAAAATAAATTGGTGAACCTGAGGAATTTGTCTAGTAATCATATGCAAAAAGAATCAACTAAATAGCACTCTCCAGTAAAAAGTTGAAGCTAATCTCATGAGCGCTAAAGTTTCTGTTATTTACAGCATGATCATAAAGACTTCACCCAAGTCTTCCCAAAGGTTCTACTTGGCACAAACACTAATTAAAACATAAAACCACATATAAACAGAAGCTAGATGGATTTTTTATTCGTAAACAGAACTAAAAGCAAGAAACTAAAATAAAATTGGGTTGCCTCCCAACAAGCGCTATCATTTAACGCCCCTAGCTAGGCATGATGATTTCAATGATGCTCACATAAAAGATAAGAATTGAAACATAAAGAGAGCATCATGAAGAATATGACTAGCACATTTAAGTCTAACCCACTTCCTATGCATAAGGATTTTGTGAGCAAACAACTTATGGGAACAATAATCAACTAGCATAGGAGGGCAAAACAAGCATAACCTTAAAACTTTAAGCACATAGAGAGGAAACTTGATATTATTGCAATTCCTACAAGCATATTTTCCTCCATCATAATAATTTTAAGTAGCATCATGAATGAATTTAACAATATAACCAGCACCTAAAGCATTCTTTTCATGATCTACTAGCATAGAAATTTTATTACTCTCCACATAAGCAAAATTCTTCTCATTCGGAATAGTGGGAGTATCATAAGAGACTTGCATACTATAAATTGTTTCCATATTAAAAGAGTAATGTTCAGAAAAAGGGTAATCATAATCATGAAAGGTTTTATAAATATAATCATCTCTACTCTTACTAGCATAAGTTTTATCACAATAATCATCATAAGTAGCAACTTTGTTCTCATCATAATCGATTGAAACCTCTTCCAAGATAGTGGAATCATTACTAAGTAAAGTCATGACCTCTCCAAATCCACTTTCATAAATATTATAAGATTCAACATCCTCCAAAATAGTGGGATCACTACTTCCTAAAGTTGACACTCTTCCAAACCCATATGGGTAAGAAAAAAGGAAAAAAAAAGAAATGACACACTTAGGAGCCCCTGATGTGGTTGAGCCGCATTCTGGGCCTGTCGTGGTCGTGCCCCTTCCCCTATGCCCATGGTATCTCCAGAGCGTAATGATGTATGCGAAGGACCAGTCTTGCGATCTTGCGAGGGCTGGGGTTGGGGTCGCATTGCTACGCGTGCTCGGAACGCGCCAGGTGGTCTTGTTGTAGGTTACTTCGGGCGCGTTTGGCCGTGTCCGGTCGCTTAACGGCCGGACTCGAGAATTGCCTTAAGAGGCTGCATTGTACTTCTGCCGCGAGAGCCGCTGTATGTTCCTCCGTTCGGAGGGAGCGCTCGGTGTTTCCGTTTACCGTGATGACTCCTTGAGGGCCTGGCATCTTGAGCTTGAGGTATGCGTAGTGCGGCACCGCGTTGAACTTTGCAAACGCGGTCTGTCCGAGCAGAGCATGATAGCCGCTGCGGAATGGAACTATGTCGAAGATTAACTCCTCGCTTCAGAAGTTATCCGGGGATCCGAAGACCACTTCCAGTGTGATTGAGCCCGTACAATTGGCCTCTACACCTGGTATGACACCTTTGAAGGTAGTCTTTGTGGGTTTAATCCTTGAGGGGTCTATGGCCATCTTGTGCACTGTGTCCTGATAAAGCAGGTTCAGGCTGCTGCCGCCGTCCATTAGGACTCTGGTGAGGTGAAATCCATCGATGATTGGGTCTAAAACCAATGTGGCGACTCCGCCGTGGCGGATGCTGGTGGGGTGGTCCCTTCGATCAAAAGTGATCGGGCAGGAGGACCATGGGTTGAACTTCGGGGAGACTGGCTCCATCGCGTATACGTCCCTGAGTGCACGCTTCCGCTCCCTCTTGGGTATGTGGGTTGCGTATATCATATTCATCGTCCACACTTGTGGGGGAAAACCCTTCTGTCCTCTGTTGTTCAGCGGTCGGGTCTCTTCTTCGTCATCGCTATGCATCCCCTTGCCATTGTTTTCGGCAATTAGCTTGCCTGCCTGCTTGAATACCCAACAGTCCCTGTTGGTGTGGTTGGCTGGCTTTTCGGGGGTGCCGTGTATCTGGCACGAGCGATCGAGTATTCGGTCCAAATTGGACGGACCCGTAGTAGTTCTTTTGAATGGCTTCTTTCGCTGACCGGGTTTCGAGCCTCTGAATCCGGCGTTGACTGTCGTATCCTCATTATTGTCGCCGTTAATGCGGCGTTTATTCTTGTTGCGACGTGACCTGCCATTGCGATCCTTGGTATCCGGACTGCCGGAATTTTTGCTAAGGTTGTTGCTGCGAGCTAGCCAGCTGTCCTCTCCCGCGCAAAAGCGGGTCATGAGTGATGTGAGGGCTGCCATGGATTTCGGCTTTTCCTGTCCCAGGTGCCGGGCAAGCCACTCGTCGCGGATATTATGTTTGAAGGGTGCGAGGGCCTCCGCATCCGGACAGTCGACGATTTGATTTTTCTTAGTTAAGAACCGTGTCCAGAATTGTCTGGCCGATTCGTCTGGCTGCTGAATTATGTGGCTTAGGTCGTCAGCGTCTGGTGGTCGCACATACGTGCCCTGGAAGTTATCAAGGAATGCGGCTTCCAGGTCCTCCCAACATCCAATTGATTCTGCTGGCAAGCTGTTAAGCCAATGCTGAGCTGGTCCTTTAAGCTTGAGTGGGAGGTACTTGATGGCGTGAAGATCATCACCGCGGGCCATGTGGATATGAAGGAGATAGTCTTCGATCCAAACCGTGGGGTCTGTTGTGCCGTCATAGGATTCGATATTCACGGGTTTAAACCCTTTGGGGATTTGATGATCCATTACTTCGTCTGTGAAGCATAGTGGGTGTGCGGCGCCTCTGTATTGGGCTATATCGCGACGAAGCTCCAACGAGCTTTGTCTATTGTGTTCGGCCCGGCCGGACTTACTGTGTCCGGCGCGACGGTTGTTGTCACGTATCATGGGGCGCCCACACGATCCGTAGATTGATCTTGATTGTCTTGCCTTATCCTCCAATATATCTCGCAAGTCTGGAGCATTCCCCTGTGGCCTTGTGCTATTCAAGCGATGCCGGGGTACGGTTCTAGTGAAGGGCCTAGAGGCCTCTTTGTCGCGGCCACGAGGTGGCCGGTCAACCGTATTGTGCTCTGGTGATGCAGTTTTATATGCCTCCTCCTCTAATCGGGGGAGCAACTTGCGTTTGGGATAGCTTTTGGAGGGGCGTTCGAGCTCATGCTCTTCGGCCGCCAGGACTTCCGTCCATCTGTCGGCTAGCAGATCCTGATCAGCTCTAAGCTGTTGCTGCTTTTTCTTGAGGCTGTTTGCCATGGCCATAAGCCTGCGTTTGAAACACTCTTGTTCGACGGGATCCTCATGCACGACAAATTCGTCGTCGTCGAGGCTTGCCTCGTCTCCAGAGGGAGGCATGTAAATATCTTCCTCTACCTCTTCGTCTGCCGCCCTCTTGTGAGGGCTGGCATCTCCGTCCTCCTGCGCTGAATCTTGCTGGAGGGGGTTGTCTTCGGCACTGTCTGGGGTATTATTATCTCTGGTGCCGGAATCGCCATTCTTGCTGTGGCGGGATTTAGACCAGCGCCGCTGACGCCGGCGCTTGGGCTATTTCTTGGAGGGGTCTTCCTCTGCTGTTCCTTCGCCATTCCCATCCTTTGGGATATCCACCATGTATATGTCGTATGACGAGGTGGCTTTCTAGTGCCCAGTAGGCGCTGGTTCTTGGTTGTCTCCGACATCGTTGTCCATACCGTCAATGTCGTCGGAGTCGAAGTCTAGCATGTCGGTTAGATCATCGACAGCGGCTACTAAGTGGGTGGTGGGTGGGTCTTGAATTTCTTCATCGTCCGCATCCCAACCATCCTGACCGCAGTCCGGCCAGGGCTCTCCTGATAACAAGAGATATTTTAGCGAGCTCAAAATGTCGCCAAAAGGTGAGTGTTGAAAGATGTCCGCGGCGGCGAACTCCATGATCGGCGCCCAATCGGATTCGGTTGGTCGGGGTGCGGGAGGTTCGGAGTCCGGCAAGGAGTCCGGCACCTTGGAGTCACGAGCTTCAGAAGGGACAAAGTCAGTATTCGGCTCTATCGCCGTAGAGGTTGCAGCCCCCGAGGCAGTGTCTAACCACCCGTCCTCGATCTGCACAGCCGGCTCCGAATCGAAGGCCGGAGCGGACTCGTGTGTGGCCTCCAGGGCACTGTCCGGCAGCAGAGCTAAATCATGCCCATCGTGACAGTGCGGCACGCTCGGCTGTGGCTCGAATCCATTGAAGATCAAGTCTCCGCGGATGTCAGCCGTGAAGTTTATACTTCCAAATCTGACCTGACGGCCAGGGGCATAGCTTTCGATCTGCTCCAGATGGCCAACCGAATTGGTCCTCAGTGCAAAGTCGCCGAATACGAAGATCTGTCCGGGGAGAAAAGTCTCACCCTGGACCGCGTCGTTGTTGATGATCGAAGGAGCCATCGAGCCTATCGGTGACGACACAGAGGAACTCTCAATGAAAGCACCAATGACGGTGTCAAAACCGGCGGATCTCGGGTAGGGGGTTCCGAACTGTGCGTCTAGGCGGATGGTAACAGGAGACAAGGGACACGATGTTTTACCCAGGTTCGGGCCCTCTTGATGGAGGTAAAACCCTACGTCCTGCTTGATTGATATTGATGATGTGGGTATTACAAGAGTAGATCTACCACGAGATCAAGGAGGCTAAACCCTAGAAGCTAGCCTATGGTATGATTGTTGTTATCGTTGTTGTCCTACGGACTAAAACCATCCGGTTTGTATAGACACCGGAGAGGGCTAGGGTTACACAGAGTCGGTTACAATGGTAGGAGATCTACATATCTGTATCGCCAAGCTTGCCTTCCACGCCAAGGAAAGTCCTATCCGGACACGGGACGAAGTCTTCAATCTTGTATCTTCATAGTCTTAGAGTCCGGCCGATGATGATAGTTCGGCTATCCGGACACCCCCTAGTCCAGGACTCCCTCACCCACATTCATCAATATAATCATCATAAGTAGAAGGCATGCTATCATCATAACTACTTTGTATATCAAAACTTGGGAGGCTAAAAATATCATCATTATTAAACATAGCATCCCCAAGCTTGGGACAAACATTAATTGCAGCAAATATATTCTCAAATATGTCATCCTCATCAAATATAGCTTCCCCAAGCTTGGGCCTTTTCATATCATAAGCATAATCATTCTCATCATTAATAGTATGGATAGCACCAATAGTATAGCTCTTATTATATTCTTCCAAGCAAGTGCCAAAAAGATTTTCAATATCATAAGAAGTATCATTATCTTCCCAATCATAATCATCACAACAAGCAATAGGCGTAACGAGATCATCATCAAGTGTATCATCTTCATTTTCATGAGGCACAACAATAATAGGAGCAACCTTATTTGGGAGAGATACCTTTTTACCTCTCTTCCTTTTTCTTTTCTTCTTCTTCACATCATGTGTGGGTTCAATCCTCTTTTTGGAGCTCCTTATTAATGAGATTGGTTGAATAGAAGGCTCCTCCTCGTTACCTGATTCATCATAAGAAATAATAGGAGGTTATCGGGAAGTCTCTTCCCTTTCATTAGTATTCTCTTCATCTTCTATTTGTTTTCTTTTCCTTATGTAATTGGCAATATAAGGATTTTCAATATAATTCACCGCATAATACATATAAACTTTCTCTAGATCAAAATGAAAAACTTTATCAAGGGCAAATTTTGGAATATCCTTAGTTATACATTTAATTTCTTCATAACCCAAGAGCAAACTAAGTTCATTATGATGTGTAAGGGAAATCAAATCATCACAATTTTTGGACATGATACAATCATGAAACAATTTGCGTTAGGTACTAAAATGATCATGTTCATTGCAAAGTTCACAAGTAGGGCTAAGAAAAAATAAATTTTCAGCACATTCATCTAGCTCTTCTTGCAACAATTTGGTTTCTAAGTACTTATGCCTCTTGCAATATCTATCTTCCCTGTTTGGTATCTACTTACAAACCCAATGCACTCCACAAAAATTAACATGTTTATAGGAGACATTTTCATCATGACTAGTGCAATTATCATTAGTACCATGGATATTCAAGGAGTTCATACTAACAACATTGCAATCATGCTCATCATTCAAAGATTTAGTGCCAAACATTTTAATGCATTCTTCTTCTAACACTTTGGCACAATTTTCCTTTCCATCATACTCACGAAAGATATTAAAAAGATGAAGCGTATGAGACAAACTCAATTCCATTTTTTGTAGTTTTCTTTTATAAACTAACTAGCGCTAAAACAAGAAACAAAAAGATTCGATTGCAAGATCTGAAGATATACCTTCAAGCACTCACCTCCCCGGCAACGGCGCCAGAAAAGAGCTTGATGTCTACTACGCAACCTTCTTCTTGTAGACGTTGTTGGGCCTCCAAGTGCAGAGCTTTGTAGGACAGTAGCAAATTTCCCTCAAGTGGATGACCTAAGGTTTATCAATCCGTGGGAGGCGTAGGATGAAGATGGTCTCTCTCAAACAACCCTGAAACCAAATAACAAAGAGTCTCTTGTGTCCCCAACACACCCAATCACTACAAAAAAAATACACTTCTGTGATGATACGTGTTTGTCACAGTAGGTCGCATTTTCTGTCATGCATGTACATCCATGACAAATTTATGACAAAATCAAGATAGTCATACCTGTGCTGTCGTAGAAGTGTTCCATGACATTGCCAAAATTATCATCACGGAAGTGTCCACTTCCATGATGATAAATCGCGCGTCATAGAAGTGCTTTCGTCAAGGGTGACCGACACGTGGCATCCACCATAACGGAATGCCGTTAAGCTATCGGGTCAGATTTTGGATCAGATAACCCGTTAATAGCCACGACCAATGCCGATTTTCCACGTGTAAAATTCTCATTGGCTGACGGATCCAATGGGCGAGATGGGTCTATGATATGTTGACACATGGACCGGCCCAAAAGTGGCCCACAAAGATTAAATGGGCCGGCCCAACCGAAGGCCCATAAGATTTAGCAGACCATAATGGGCCGACCCAGCTAAAGGCCCACAAAATTTAGCGGACCATAATGGGCCGGCCCAGCTAAAGGCCCACACAATTTTGCAGACCATAATGGGTCGGCCCAGCTAAAGGCCCACAAGATTTTGCGGAACATAATGGGCTGGGCCAGCTAAAGGCCCACAAGATTCTGCCCACCATAATGGGACGGCCCAGCTAAAGGCCCAGCATTCTCTGTCAAATCGGCCCGTCAACGGCCTGTCCTAAACTTGTCATCAACGCGGCCATGGTCACTTCTGGCCCGTTAACAGTCCGCTAAGTAATTGGGCCGAATTACGGCCCGGTGTATTTCCGACCTGTTAAAGGTCCGACTTCATTTGGGCCCATTTATAGGCCATCAAAACTTTCGGCCCATAAATGACCGTGAAGGATTTGGGTCATATTCGGCCATGTCTGACATTCGGCCTGTTAGAGGCCCACTATAGCTTTGGGCCACTTTCGGCCTGTTGTCATTTTCAGCCTGTTAAAGCCGGACGTAAACCATGGGCCATATGTGGCCCAACGTCATATCGGGCCCATTAACGGCCCATATAAAAATGACGATAATCTAGCCCGACCGAAGTTCCGGCCTGTTAAAGGCCTGTGTATTAGGTCGGCACATTTACGGCCCATCCGAATTTTGGCCTATTAAAGTCCAGTGGGTTATTTGGCACAATCAGGGCCCAATCTCACTTTCAGTCTATTAAAGGCCCATGTATTTTATGGGCTCGAGATATTTACACCTGTAAACAGCCTATTTTTACTGAGGGCCCAAATTATGTTTAGGCCTGTTAAAGGCCCACTATGGGCATAGGCCTACCAGAAAAATATGAAAGCTTATGCTGATTTAGGCCCAGATATTTTTAGTGGGCTACATGCCAATTTCGGCCCGTAATCATTTTTAGCCCAATTGGAATGGGCCCGACGAATGTTGGCTTGTTGGGCTCCTATGAAGCTTTCGGCCGATTACATTACTAAGATAAACCTACACTATACAAAAATAGCGTGTAATTACTGCAGCGTGAGGCAGCATCATAAATGTTGTATCACAACAAAATAAATTCCAACCATACAACAAAAGGCCTGTTGGCATAAAGTTTATAGTCCTTCCAGATAAAAGCACCATCAGATGTATAGAAGCACAGATCATTTGACCTGAGTGCTAATGTTTCAGGCTGTAGAATCTGATGGAGCAACATGATCTCCACCTTTTTTCCGCCATTACTCTTGAACAACGAAGCGAATGTCTGATAGTCTGGTTTCAAACCCATTCATATCTTGATGACGTTTCTCAACCACTATTCTTGTTTCCGAAACAACGTCCATTAGGGATTGGACTTGTGTCTGGAGCACAGATATATCACTCTGTCTAGCAGGAAGATTTTGTTCAGTAGGTGATTTGGACGAGGTTACCTTGACAACCAACCCAGAATTACGCAGGAAGGTGCTTTTTGGACTGTTAGTGGAGAGATACTGACGCACTGCAGCAAGAGGTGACATTGTGCCTGTAGTAGCCTCATCACCTTCAGGTGGTTGTGGCTGTTCAATCATTTGTTCCATAGCTTCCTGAAAGTTTGAACTTGTAGATTAGTGTACCAGATAAGTTACTAATGAGACAAAAACAAACAAAGTAGGTTAAACGTTTATACATAACTTATTTTGGTGAACTACTATAATACATTAGCATGTATTGTAGTGCCAACTACATAATAAAATCACTTTCGGAACATATGTCCATGTAGCATGCCTACCGTATTGTCTATTTCCTCACATTCGTTGATATCTAAGGATAAAGAGACATGGTTTAAAGTAGGATGAACATAGTATGACATCATTCATATCATGGGCAAACAGATATAAAACAAACAGGCTATTTTATCATTGTGTGCGCACGTGAACATAACAACTAGATTACAGATCAAGACCAAAAGAATATCGTTCATCTCTTTTAAACCATGTAAGGTGAAATGATACATTAAGACAACTATGAATAAAAGTGAACAAAGTAACTGACATTGGCTGCAAACCAAGTAGTTAAATGAACACATCACAGTACCAATCAGTTCAAGGCAGGAGGAGTAAGGACTTACAACAGCGGCTTGAACTGGTGTGCTCATGCCCTTCATCTTGCTGGTGTGGAAATCCTTGAAGATTTGCACTGCATTCGGTTCAGGTTCTTTTTGGTCCTCACGGGATTTCCTCTATATTTGGAACAGGTCAATATAGATACGATAATATGGCACAAAAAAGAAGGAAGTAGCAGCTATTTACAAGAGCCTCGCAGTGTGCAATATAGCTACGAGATCCTGTTGTTGGAATTTCACTTTAGAATGGTTGGTTTTGTTCTTCAAACAGTTAGCCTAGAAGAAGATACACTTGTAAGGCACATACATAAATACAAGTTCAATATGTGGTCTGATCAAATACATATAGCCTACCTGATACTTTGGATCAGACCAATGTTTAACGAGGGCTGTCCAGTCTTCATCTGTAATATATTCCACTGGAGATGTTTGGGCGATTTCATTGTTAGCCTTGCCTTCAAAGTGAGATTTTCTAAGGTGGTACCGATACTGTCGTAGAGCAGACTGAAAAACATGAGTGCATGCTTGTCTAGTTGCACATCTTTCGGATCCAACTTGAACCTCATCTGTTGAAAAAAGAATGTGAGTCTTATTAGGAGGAAGCTAGAAAGTATGGGACAGAGCAAGACAATATTACTAATTGCGATGAATAACATTACTTATGGATAAATGGTCAAGGAAGGTGTTAAACTGGGTATTGTCTTTCTCATTCCTGTACTGGATCCACGTTGGGAGGATACATGCATGACACCTAACGGCAACGGCTGCCTCTGATACTAGCTTGGCTGACTCTGTAGCATCACGTGGCCTTTTTAAACCTGCCTCAAAATGGATCTCCATTCTTCCTCCTTTATATTTTGTTAATCTGTCAAGCATTATCCCTGACGTCTGTTTCCGCTTGCGCCGTGGTGCTAGTTCAACAACGAATATTGTCGGTGTACAAAAAGAGGGGTACACCTTTTTGTACCCCTATAACTGTGCACGGGCAGTCAGAGCCGCGCCCACGACCACACAAAGCAAGGCAAGGGAGGTGAGCTAGGGTAAGACCGAAGCTCGATGGAACTGGAGCGACACCAAAGCCAAGACCACAAAGAACCAAGGGACAAGGCGGGCTCCCCCGGCAAGACCCTTGCCGCGGCACCTCGCCCGACGCCTATGGAGCAAATCACCCTTGAGTCCACTGCCCCCATGGGGCAAGGATTCGGGAGACATCCCCGTGGTGGCATGCAGATCTTTGTGAAGACATTCAAGATCAGATACACACTAAGAAGACGACGACCTTTGGCGAGATACCTGCCAAGGAAGACCACAAGACCCCCGGCAAGCGCCTTGCCGGGGATGACAGCAGGCGCCCCGACAACACCCTTGTCGAGGCTTCGGCAAGGTCCTTGCCGAGGGCATCCACAGGGCCACGATCAGGCCCACGCCGACTAAACCTCCACCGCCATACGCATGCAGCTGCCAACCCAACCAGCTGGGCAGGCACCTGCGTGGTAGCATGCAGATCTTCATGAAGACCCACCACTGCGCCACCTCAGCTGCCTGCCTACCTACATGGCATCTCAGGCATTGCTGGCCAGGGCGCGTGTCGACACAAGAAGGAGCAGCGACAGAAAAGACAGATCTCTCCCCCATCCCCGATAAAGCAAGGACACCTAAGCAAGACACATTAAATGTGCATTGTCAGTAGTGTGAGGGATAACCTCGCATCACTGTACCCTTTCCACCTCCTGTGTGCCACTGTGGCAAACCCTTTTTCTATAAAAGGAGGCCCGAGGCGACCAGGAGAAGGATTCGGCTTTTTTGGAGCTCCTCACGCCCCATAGCTAGCTCAAGAACACAGATATACAATCCACCAAAGCAGGAGTAGGGTTTTATGCACCCTCGCGGCCCGAACCTGGATAAACAAACCATGTACTATCTGTTTGATCCGCTCTTCTCACGACCCCGCGCCCCGCAACCGTAGTAGGGATTCTTGTGATCACATAGGTGTCGTTCCCACCGACATCTTTGGCGCGCCAGGTAGGGGGCGCCGTTGTGAGAATCGGCTTTAACAGTTAGTTCGACGCCTCTTCATCATCATGGCACCCAAGAAGAAGACGATGGTGGCGGCTGGCCAGTCGGAAGCCCGGCAGCCCGTCCCGACACGGGCAAGCAGTGGACCGGTCACGGAAAGGACCCAGGGCGCTGCTCGCGAACACCAACACCATCCCATCAGCCGGAATTTGGGAGGCGGCGATGTTTGTGCGCCTGTTGGGGAACGTAGTAATTTCAAAAAAATTCCTACGCACACGCACGATCATGGTGATGCATAGCAACGATAGGGGAGAGTGTTGTCTACGTACCCTCGTAGACCGAAGCGGAAGCGTTGACACAACGTAGAGGAAGTAGTTGTATGTCTTCCCGGTTCAACCGATCCAAGCACTGTTACTCCGGCACCTCCGAGTTCTTGGCACACGTTCAGCTCGATGACGCTCCCCGGGCTCTGATCCAGCAAAGCTTCGGGGAGGAGTTCCGTCAGCACGACGGCGTGGTGACGATCTTGATGTTCAACCGTCGCAGGGCTTCGCCTAAGCACCGCTACAATATGACCGAGGTGTAATATCGTGGAGGGGGGCACCGCACACGGCTAAGGAACGATCATGAAGATCAACTTGTGTGTCTATGGGGTGCCCCCCTCCTCCGTATATAAAGGGGGAGAGGAGGAGGGGGCCGGCCAAGAGGGGAGGCGCGCCCTAGGGGGGCAAGCCTACTCCAAGTAGGTTTGGCCCCCCTTTCCTATTAGGAGTAGGAGAGGGAAGGAAGAGAGGGGAGGGAAGAAGGAAAGGGGGGGGGGGGGCGGCCCCCTTCCCAATTCGGATTGGGCTTGTGGGGGGGGGGGGGCGGGCGCCCCCTCCTTTGCTCCTTCTCCCTCCTTTCCACTAAGGCCCAATAAGGCCCATATACCTACCGGGGGGTTCCGTAACCTCCCGGAACTCCGGTATAGTCCCAATCTCATCCGGAACCTTTCCGGTGTCCAAATATATCCGTCCAATATATCAATCTTTATGTCTCGACCATTTCGAGACTCCTCGTCATGTCCGTGATCACATCCGGGACTCCGAACAACCTTCGGTACATCAAAATACATAAACTCATAATATAACTGTCATCGAAACCTTAAGCGTGCGGACCCTACGGTTCGAGAACAATGTAGACATGACCGAGACACGTCTCCGGTCAATAACCAATAGCGGGACCTGGATGCCCATATTGGTTCCTACATATTCTACGAAGATCTTTATCGGTCAGACCGCATAACAACATACGTTGTTCCCTTTGTCATCGGTATGTTACTTGCCCGAGATTCGATCGTCGGTATCCAATACCTAGTTCAATCTCGTTACCGGCAAGTCTCTTTACTCGTTCCGTAATACATCATCTCACAACTAACTCATTAGTTGCATTGCTTGCAAGGCTTATGTGATGTGCATTACCGAGAGGGCCCAGAGATACCTCTCCGACATTCAGAGTGACAAATCCTAATCTCGAAATGCGCCAACGCAACAAGTACCTTTGGAGACACCTGTAGAGCACCTTTATAATCACCCAGTTACGTTGTGACGTTTGGTAGCACACAAAGTGTTCCTCCGGTAAACGGGAGTTGCATATTCTCATAGTCATAGGAACATGTATAAGTCATGAAGAAAGCAATAGCAACATACTAAACGATTGGGTGCTAAGCTAACGGAATGGGTCATGTCAATCAGATCATTCAACTAATGATGTGATCCCGTTAATCAAATAACAACTCTTTTGTCTATGGTTAGGAAACATAACCATCTTTGATTAACAAGCTAGTCAAGTAGAGGCATACTAGTGACGCTCTGTTTGTCTATATATTCACAAATGTATTATGTTTCCGGTTAATACAATTCTAGCATGAATAATAAACATTTATCATGAAATAAGGAAATAAATAATAACGTTATTATTGCCTATAGGGCATATTTCCTTCAGTCTCCCACTTGCACTAGAGTCAGTAATCTAGATCACATCACCATGTGATTAACATCGATAGTTCACATCATCATGTGATTAACACCCATAGTTCACATCACCATGTGACCAACACCCAAAGGGTTTACTAGATTCAGTAATCTAGTTCACATCGCTATGTGATTAACACCCAAAGAGTACTAAGGTGTGATCATGTTTTGCTTGTGAGAGAATCTTAGTCAACAGGTCTTTCACATTCAGATCCGTTATGTATTTTGCAATTTTCTATGTCTACAATGCTCTGCACGGAGCTACTCTAGCTAATTGCTCCCACTTTCAATATTTATCTAGATCGAGACTTAGAGTCATCCAGATCGGTGTCAAAACTTGCATCGACATAACCCTTTACAACGAACCTTTTGTCACTTCCATAATTGAGAAACATATCCTTATTCCACTAAGGATAATTTTGACCGCTGTCCAGTGATCTACTCCTAGATCACTATGTACTCCCTTGCCAAACTCAGTGTAGGGTATAAAATAGATCTGGTACACAACATGGCATACTTTATAGAACCTATGGCCAAGGCATAGGGAATGACTTTCACTCTCTTTCTATCTTCTGCCGTGGTCGGGTTTTGAGTCTTACTCAATTTCACACCTTGTAACACAAGCAAGAACTCTTTCTTTGACTGTTCCATTTTGAATTGCTTCAAAATCTTGTCAAGGTATGTACTCATTGAAAAAACTTATCAAGCGTCTTGATCTATCTCTATAGATCTTGATGCTCAATATGTAAGCAGCTTCACCGAGGTCTTTCTTTGAAAAACTCCTTTCAAACACTCCTTTATGCTTTGCAGAATAATTCTACATTATTTCCGATCTACAATATGTCATTCACATATACTTATCAGAAATGTTGTAGTGCTCCCACTCACTTTCTAGTAAATACAGGCTTCACTGCAAGTATGTATAAAACTATATGCTTTGATCAACTTATCAAAGCGTATATTCCAACTCCGAGATGCTTGCACCAGTCCATAGATGGATTGCTGGAGCTTGCACATTTTGTTAACACCTTTAGGATTGACAAAACCTTCTGGTTTCATCATATACAACTCCTCTTTAAGAAATCCATTAAGGATTGCAGTTTTGTTATCCATTTGCCAGATTTCGTAAAATGTGGCAATTGCTAACATGATTCGGATAGACTTAAGCATCGCTACAGTTGAGAAAATCTCATTGTAGTCAACACCTTGAACTTGTCAAAAAACTTTTTCGACAAGTTGAGCTTTGTAGATAGTAACACTACTATCAACGTCCGTCTTCCTCTTGAAGATCCATTTATACAATATGGCTTGCCGATCATCGGGCAACTCCACCAAAGTCCACACTTTGTTCTCATACATGGATCCCATCTCAGATTTCATGGTCTAGTAACATGACCTCCAGAATGGGATTACCGTACCACTCTGGTGCGGATCTCACTCTGGTTAACCTACGAGGTTCGGTAGTAACTTGATCTGAAGTTACATGATCATCATCATTATCTTCCTTACTAATTCATGTAGTAGTCACAGGAACAAATTTCTGTGATGAAATACTTTCCAATAAGGGAGAAGGTACAATTACCTTATCAAGTTCTACTTTCCTCCCACTCACTTCTTTCGAGAGAAACTCCTTCTCTAGAAAGGATCCGTTTTTAGCAACGAATATCTTGCCTTCAGATCTGTGATAGAAGGTGTACCCAACAGTTTCCTTTGGGTATTCTATGAAGACGCACTTCTCCGATTTGGGTTTGAGCTTATCAGGATGAAACTTTTTTCACATAAGCATCACAGCCCCAAACTTTTAAGAAATGACAACTTGGGTTTCTTGCTAAACCACAGTTCATATGGTGTCGTTCAACAGATTTAGATGGTGCCCTTTTAACGTGAATGCAGCTGTCTCTAATGCATAATCCCAAAACGATATTGGTAAATCGGTAAGAAACATCATAGATCGCACCATATCAAGTAAAGTACGATTACGACGTTCGGACACACCATTACGCTGTGGTGTTCCGGGTGGCGTGAGCTGTGAAACTATTCCACATTGTTTTAATTGAAGACCAAACTCGTAACTCAAATATTTGTCTCCGCGATCAGATCGCAGAAACTTTATTTTCTTGTTACGATGATTTTTCCACTTCACTCTGAAATTCTTTGAACCTTTCAACTATTTCAGACTTATGTTTCATCAAGTAGATATACCCATATCTGCTCAAATCATCTTGTGAAGGTCAGAAAATAACGATACTTGCCACAAGCATCAACACTCATTGGATCGCATACATCGGTATGTATTATTTCCAATAAGTCAGTAGCTTGTTCCATTGTTCTAGAGAACGGAGTTTTAGTCATCTTGCCCAAAAGGCACGGTTCGCAAGCATCAAATGATTCATAACCAAGTGATTCCGAAAATCCATCTTTTATGGAGTTTCTTCATGCGCTTTACACCAATATGACCTAAACGGCAGTGCCACAAATAAGTTGCACTATCATTATTAACTTTACATCTTTTGGTTTCAATATTATGAATATGTGTATCACACGATCGAGATCCAATGAACCATTTTCATTGGGTGTGTAACCATATAAGGTTTTATTCATGTAAACAGACAACAGTTTATTCTCTTACTTAAATGAATAACCGTATTGCAATAAACACGATCAAATCATATTCATGCTCAACGCAAACACCAAATAACATTTATTTAGGTTCAACACTAATCCCGAAAGTATAGGGAGTGTGCGATGATGATCATATCAATCTTGAAACTACTTTCAACACACGTCGTCACTTCACCCTTAACTAGTTTCTGTTTATTCTGCAACTTCCGTTTCGAGTTACTACTCTTAGCAACTGAACCAGTACCAAGTACCGAGGGGTTGCTATAAACACTAGTAAAGTACACATCAATAACATGTATATCAAATATACTTATGTTCACTTTGCCATCCTTCTTATCCGCCAATCACTTGGGGTAGTTCCGCTTCCAGTGACCAATCCCTTTGCAGTAGAAGCACTTAGTCTCAGGCTTAGGACCAGACTTGGGCTTCTTCACTTGAGCAGCAACTCGCTTGCCGTTCTTCTTGAAGTTCCCCTTCTTCCCTTTGCCCTTTTCTTGAAACTAGTGGTCTTGTCTACCATCAACACTTGATGTTTTTCTTGATTTCTACCTTCGTTGATTTTAGCATCACGAAGAGCTTGGGAATCATTTCCGTTATCCCTTGCATTATAGTTCATCACGAAGTTCTACTAACTTGGTGGTGGTGACTAGAGAATTCTATCAATCACTATCTTATCTGGAAGATTAACTCCCACTTGATTCAAGCGATTGTAGTACCCAAACAATCTGAGCACATGCTCACTAGTCGAGCGATTATCCTCCATCTTTTAGCTATAGAACTTGTTGGAGACTTCATATCTCTCAACTTGGGTATTTGCTTGAAATATTAACTTCAACTCCTAGAACATCTCATATGGTCCATGACATTCAAAACCTTTTTGAAGTCCCGATTCTAAGCCGTTAAGCATGGTGCACTAAACTATCAAGTAGTCATCATATTGAGCTAGCCAAACGTTCATAACGTCTGCATATGCTCCTGCAAAAGGTTTGTCACCTAGCGGTGCATCAAGGACATAATTCTTCTGTGCAGCAATGAGGATAAACCTCAGATCACGGATCCAATCCGCATCATTGCTACTAACATTTTTCAACACAATTTTCTCTAGGAACATATCAAAATAGACATATGAAAGCAACAACACAAGCTATTGATCTACAACATAATTTGCAAAATACTACCAGGACTAAGTTCATGATAAATTTAAGTTCAATTAATCATATTACTTAAGAACTCCCACTTAGAAAGACATCCCTCTAATCCTCTAAGTGATCACGTGATCCAAATCAACTAAACCATAACCGATCATCACGTGAAATGGAGTAGTTTTCAATGGTGAACATCTTATGTTGATCATATCTACTATATGATTCACGCTCGACCTTTCGGTCTCCGTGTTTCGAGGCCATATTTGCATATGCTAGGCTCGTCAAGTTTAACCTGAGTATTCCGCGTGTGCAAAACTGGCTTGCACCCGTTGTAGATGGACGTAGAGCTTATCACACCCGATCATCACGTGGTGTCTGGGCACGACGAACTTTGGCAACGGTGCATACTCAGGGAGAACACTTCTTGATAATTTTTAATGAGAGATCATCTTAAAATGCTACCATCAATCAAAGCAAGATAAGATGCATAAAGGATAAACATCACATGCAATCAATATAAGTGATATGATATGGCCATCATCATCTTGTGCTTATGATCTCCATCTCCGAAGCACCATCATGGTCACCATCGTCACCGGCGCGACACCTTGATCTCCATCGTAGCATCATTTTGTCGTTTACGCCATCTATTGCTTCTACGACTATCGCTACCGCTTAGTGATAAAGTAAAGCAATTACAGGGCGTTTGCATTTCATACAATAAAGTGACAACCATATGGCTCCTACCAGTTGCCGATAACTTCGGTTACAAAACATGATCATCTCATACAATAAAATATAGCATCATGTCTTGGCCATATCACATCACAACATGCCCTGCAAAAACAAGTTAGACGTCCTCTACTTTGTTGTTGCAAGTTTTACGTGGCTGCTACGGGCTTAAGCAAGAACCAATCTCACCTACGCATCAAAACCACAACGATAGTTTGTCAAATAGACTCCGTTTTAACCTTCGCAAGGACCGGGCGTAGCCATACTTGGTTCAACTAAAGTTGGAGAGACAGTCGCCCGCAAGCCATCTCTGTGCAACTGTCTCTCCAACTAAAGTTGGCTTGCGGGCGACTGTCTCTCCAACTTTAGTTGAACCAAGTATGGCTACGCCCGGTCCTTGCGAAGGTTAAAACGGAGTCTATTTGACAAACTATCATTGTGGTTTTGATGCGTAGGTGAGATTGGTTCTTACTTAAGCCCGTAGCAGCCACGCAAAACATGCAACAACAAAGTAGAGGACGTCTAACTTGTTTTTGCAGGGCATGTTGTGATGTGATATGGTCAAGGCATGATGCTGAATTTTATTGTATGAGATGATCATGTTTTGTAATCGAGTTATCGGCAACTGGCAGGAGCCATATGGTTGTCGCTTTATTGTATGCAATGCAATCGCGATGTAATGCTTTACTTTATTACTAAACGGTAGTGATAGTCGTGGAAGCATAAGATTGGTGAGACGACAACGATGCTACGATGGAGATCAAGGTGTCGCGCCGTCGATGGTGATCATGACGGTGCTTCGGAGATGGAGATCACAAGCACAAGATGATGATGACCATATCATATCACTTATATTGATTGCATGTGATGTTTATTTTTTTATGCATCTTATCTTGCTTTGATTGACGGTAGCATTTTAAGATGATCTCTCACTAATTATCAAGAAGTGTTCTCCCTGAGTATGCACCATTGCCAAAGTTCGTCGTGCCCAGACACCACGTGATGATCGGGTGTGATAAGCTCTACGTCCATCTACAACGGGTGCAAGCCAGTTTTGCACACGCAGAATACTCGGGTTATACTTGACGAGCCTAGCATATGCAGATATGGCCTCGGAACACGGAGACCGAAAGGTCGAGCGTGAATCATATAGTAGATATGTTCAACATAATGATGTTCACCGATGAAACTACTCCATCTCACGTGATGATCGGACATGGTTTAGTTGATTTGGATCACGTGATCACTTAGAAGATTAGAGGGATGTCTATCTAAGTGGGAGTTCTTAAGTAATATGATTAATTGAACTTTAATTTATCATGAACTTAGTCCTGGTAGTATTAGCATATCTATGTTATGGATCAATAGCTCGCATTGTTGCTTTCATGTGTTTATTTTGATATGTTCCTAGAGAAAATTGTGTTGAAAGATGTTAGTAGCAAAGATGCGGATTGGATCCGTGATCTGAGGTTTATCCTCATTGCTGCACAGAAGAATTATGTCCTTGATGCGCCGCTAGGTGACAGACCTATTGCAGGAGCAGATGCAGACGTTATGAACGTTTGGCTAGCTCAATATGATGACTACTTGATAGTTTAGTGCACCATGCTTAACGGCTTAGAATCGGGAATTCAAAGATGTTTTGAACATCATGGACCATATGAGATGTTCCAGTAATTGAAGTTAATATTTCAAGCAAATACCCGAGTTGAGAGATATGAAGTCTTCAACAAGTTCTATAGCTAAAAGATGGAGGAGAATCGCTCAACTAGTGAGCATGTGCCCAGATTGTCTGAGTACAACAATCGCTTGAATCAAGTGGGAGTTAATCTTCCAGATAAGATAGTGATTGACAGAATTCTCTAGTCACCATCACCAAGTTAGTAGAACTTCGTGATGAACTATAATATGCAAGGGATAACGGAAACAACTCCCAAGCTCTTCGTGATGCTGAAATCAACGAAAGGTGGAAATCAAGAAAAACATCAAGTGTTGATGGTTGACAAGATCACTAGTTTCAAGAAAAGGGCAGAGGGAAGAAGGGGAACTTCAAGAAGAACAGCAAGCAAGTTGCTGCTCAAGTGAAGAAGCCCAAGTCTGGTCCTAAGCCTGAGACTAAGTGCTTCTACTGCAAAGGGACTGGTCACTGGAAGCGGATCTACCCCAAGTGATTGGCGGATAAGAAGGATGGCAAAGTGAATATAAGTATATTTGATATACATGTTATTGATGTGTACTTTACTAGTGTTTATAGCAACCCCTCAGTATTTGATACTAGTTCAGTTGCTAAGATTAGTAACTCGAAATGGGAGTTGCAGAATAAACAGAGACTAGTTAAGGGTGAAGTAACGATGTGTGTTGGAAGTGGTTCCAAGATTGATATGATCATCATCGCACACTCCCTATACTTTCGGGATTAGTGTTGAACCTGAATAAGTGTTATTTGGTGTTTGCGTTAAGCATGAATATGATTTGATCATTGTAATACGGTTATTCATTTAAGTAAGAGAATAAATTGTTATTCTGTTTACATGAATAAAACCTTATATGGTTACACACCCAATGAAAATAGTTCGTTGTATCTCGATCGTAGTGATACACATAATCATAATATTGAAACCAAAAGATGCAAAGTTAATAATGATAGTGCAACTTATTTGTAGCACTACCGTTTAGGTCATATTGGAGTAAAGCGCATGAAGAAACTCCATGCTGATGGGATTTTTGAATCACTTGATTATGAATCACTTGATGCTTGCGAACCATGCCTCATGGGCAAGATGACTAAAACACCGTTCTCCGGAACAATGAAGCAAGCAACAGATTTGTTGGAAATCATACATACTGATGTATGTGGTCCGATGAATATTGAGGCTCGCGATAGATATCATTATTTTCTGATCTTCACAGATGATTTGAGCAGATATGAGTATATCTACTTGATGAAACAAAGGTCTGAAACATTTGAAAAGTTCAAAGAATTTCAGAGTGAAGTGGAGAATCATCGTAACAAGAAAATAAAAGTTTCTACGATATGGTCGCAGAGGTAAAATATTTGAGTTACGAGTTTGGCCTTCAGTTAAAACAATGTGAAATAGTTTCACTACTCACGCCACCTAGAACACCACAATGTAATGGTATGTCCGAACGTCATAACCGTACTTTATTAGATATGGTGCGATCTATGATGTCTCTTACCGATCTACCATTATCGTTTTGGGGTTGTGCATTAGAGACAGCTGCATTCACATTAAATAGGGCACCATCTAAAATCCGTTGAGACGACACTATATGAACTGTGGTTTAGCAAGAAACCCAAGTTGTCGTTTCTTAAAGTTTGGGGCTGCGATGCTTATGTGGAAAAGTTTCATCCTGATAAGCTCGAACCCAAATCGGAGAAGTGCGTCTTCATAAAATACCCAAAGGAAATTGTTGGGTACACCTTCTATCACAGATCCGGAGGCAAGATATTCGTTGCTAAAAATGGATCCTTTCTGGAGAAGGAGTTTCTCTCGAAAGAAGTGAGTGGGAGGAAAGTAGAACTTGACGAGGTAACTGTACCTGCTCCCTTACTGGAAAGTAGTTCATCACAGAAAACTGTTTCAGTGACATCTACACCAGTTAGTGAGGAAGCCAATGATAATGATCATGAAACTTCAGATCAAGATACTACTGAACCTCGTAGATCAACCAGAGTAAGATCCGCACCAGAGTGGTACGGTAATCCTGTTCTGGAGGTCATGCTACTAGATCATGATGAACCTACGAACTATGAAGAAGCGATGGTGAGCCCAGATTCCGCAAAGTGGCTTGAAGCCATGAAATCTGAGATGGGATCCATGTACGAGAACAAAGTATGGACTTTGGTTGACTTGCCCGATGATCGGCAAGCAATTGAGAATAAATGGATCTTTAAGAAGAAGACTGACGCTGATGGTAATGTTACTGTCTACAAAGCTCGACTTGTCGCAAAAGGTTTTCGGCAAGTTCAAGGGATTGACTACGATGAGACCTTCTCACCCGTAGCGATGCTTAAGTCCGTCCGAATCATGTTAGCAATTGCCGCATTTTATGAAATCTGGCAAATGGATAAACAAAACTGCATTCCTTAATGGATTTACTAAAGAAGAGTTGTATACGATGCAACTAGAAGGTTTTGTCGATCCTAAAGGTGTTAACTAAATATGCAAGCTCCAGCGATCCATCTATGGACTGGTGCAAGAATCTCGGAGTTGGAATATACGCTTTGATAAGTTGATCAAAGCATATAGTTTTATACAGACTTGCGGTGAAGCCTATATTTACAAGAAAGTGAGTGGGAGCACTACATCATTTCTGATAAGTATATGTGTATGACATATTGTTGATCGGAAATAATGTAGAATTATTCTGCAAAGCATAAAGGAGTGTTTGAAAGGAGTTTTTTCAAAGAAAGACCTCGGTAAAGCTGCTTACATATTGAGCTTCAAGATCTATAGAGATAGATCAAGACGCTTGATAAGTTTTTTCAATGAGTACATACCTTGACAAGATTTTGAAATAGTTCAAAATGGAGCAGTCAAAGAAAGAGTTCTTGCCTGTATTACAAGGTGTGAAGTTGAGTAAGACTCAAAGCCCGACCACGGCAGAAGATAGAAAGAGAATGAAAGTCATTCCCTATGCCTTGGCCATAGGTTCTATAAAGTATGTCATACTCTATACCAGATCTATTGTATACCCTGCACTGATTTGGCAAGGGAGTACAATAGTGATCTAGGAGTAGATCATTGGACAGCGGTCAGAATTATCCTTAGTAAAATAAAGGATATGTTTCTCGATTATGGACGTGACAAAAAGGTTCGTCGTAAAGGGTTACGTCGATGCAAGTTTTTGACACTAATCCAGATGATTCTAAGTCTCAATCTGGATAGCATTGTAGACATAGAATTTTGCGAAATACATACGGATCTGAATTTGGCAGGCCCGCTGACTAAATTTCTCTCACAAGCAAAACATGATCACTCTTTGGGTGTTAATCACATAGCAATGTGAACTAGATTATTGAATCTAGTAAACCCTTTGGGTGTTAGTCACATGGAGATGTGAACCAATCACATAAAGATGTGAACTATTGGTGTTAATCGCATAGCGATGTGAACTAGATTATTGACTCTAGTGCAAGTGGGAGACTGAAGGAAATATGCCCTAGAGGCAATAATAAAGTTATTATTTATTTCCTTATAATCATGATAAATGTTTATTATTCATGCTAGAATTGTATTTACCGGAAACATAATACATGTGTGAATACATAGACAAACAAAGTGTCACTAGTATGCCTCTACTTGACTAGCTCGTTAATCAAAGATGGTTATGTTTCCTAACCATGAACAATGAGTTGTTATTTGATTAAACGAGGTCACATCATTAGCAGAATGATCTGATTGACATGACCCATTCCATTAGCTTAGCACACGGTCGTTTAGTATGTTGCTATTGCTTTCTTCATGACTTATACATGTTCCTATGACTATGAGATTATGCAACTCCCGTTTACCGGAGGAACACTTTGGGTACTACCAAACGTCACAACGTTACTGGGTGATTATAAAGGAGTACTACAGGTGTCTCCAATGGTCGATGTTGGGTTGGCGTATTTCGAGATTAGGATTTGTCACTCCGATTGTCGGAGAGGTATCTCTGGGCCCTCTCGGTAATACACATCACATAAGCCTTGCAAGCATTACAACTAATATGTTAGTTGTGATATGATGTATTACGGAACGAGTAAAGAGACTTGCCGGTAACGAGATTGAACTAGGTATTGGATACCGACGATCGAATCTCGGGCAAGTAACATACCGATGACAAAGGGAACAACGTATGTTGTTATGCGGTCTGACCGATAAAGATCTTCGTAGAATATGTAGGAACCAATATGGGCATCCAGGTCCCACTATTGGTTATTGACCAGAGACGTGTCTCGGTCATGTCTACATTGTTCTCGAACCCGTAGGGTCCGCACGCTTAAGGTTACGATGACAGTTATATTATGAGTTTATGCATTTTGATGTACCGAAGGTTGTTCGGAGTCCCGGATGTGATCACGGACATGACGAGGAGTCTCGAAATGGTCGAGACATAAAGATTGATATATTGGAAGCCTATGTTTGGACATCGGAAGTGTTCCGGGTGAAATCGGGATTTTACCGGGTTACCGGGAGGTTACCGGAACCCCCCGGGAGCCATATGGGCCATCATGGGCCTTAGTGGAAAGGAGAAAGGGGCAGCCCAAGGGGGCTGCACGCCTCCCCCCTTCCCCTAGTCCTATTAGGACTAGGAGAGGTTGCCGGCCACCCCTCTCCCTCTTTCCCCCTTGGGAATCCTAGTTGGAATAGGATTGGGGGGGAGTCCTACTCCCGGTAGGAGTAGGACTCCTCCTGCGCCTCTCTCTCTTGGCCGGCGCCCCCTTCCCCCTTGGCTCCTTTATATACGGAGGCAGGGGCACCTCTAAACACATAAGTTAACACAAGTTGATCCACGTGATCGATTCCTTAGCCGTGTGCGGTGCCCCCTGCCACCATATTCCTCGATAATACTGTAGCGGAGTTTAGGCGAAGCCCTGCTGCTGTAGTTCATCAAGATCGTCACCACGCCGTCGTGCTGACGAAACTCTTCCCCGACACTTTGCTGGATCGGAGTCCGGGGATCGTCATCGAGCTGAACGTGTGCTCGAACTCGGAGGTGCCGTAGTTTCGGTGCTTGATCGGTTGGATCGAGAAGACGTACGACTACTTCCTCTACGTCGTGTCATCGCTTCCGCAGTCGGTCTGCGTTGGGTACGTAGACAATACTCTCCCCTCGTTGCTATGCATCACATGATCTTGCGTGTGCGTAGGAAATTTTTTGAAATTACTACGAAACCCAACACTGACATGGTCAGAAGTCGAAGCGCGTCGCGATCCGTGCAGGTTTCGCTGCCACCAACGCCAGCAGAGGCCCTGGCGCGCGCAGTTGCTCCTCGACTTTCCTCCCGCTACGGGGAAACTCGACGAATGGAGAGCCACTATCCGGAGCCTTGTTGCGGTGGCCAACAAAGACGAACCGAGTCTGGTGGAGCCCCCGGGTCGATGCTCCGATGGAGTCCCACGCACCAGTGGTGGAAAAGTCGGCGACACTGTGACCATGGTGCATTCGCCTCCTTCTCGCCCGGAATCGTGGACGCCAGCTCGTCGCGATGTCATGGGCGATGACATCTCCATAGCGACATCTGACCCGCGGACCCACTATGACCAACGCCAAGTTCTTCAGGAACGAGCCCATGAAGACGCTCGAACCACTATCGAGCGCAGGCGCGGAGCGCGCCACCAGTCAGACCAGCGAGCAGGGCCTGCTACAAACCACCCGACCCTGGAGAGCCCTGGAGGCCTACCTTATGAGGTAGGCTGTCCGGCTTTTACCCGTGAGCTGCGGCAGTTCTAGTGGCCCACTCACCGCACCTTCAAACCTGACGTTGGCGAAAAGTACAACGGTAAGACTCACCCGTCTGAGTTCCTCGGCATCTACACCATCGCGATGCAAGCTGCCGGAGCCCGCGACGATAAGGTGCTTGCGAATTACTTTCCATTGGCTCTTAAACCCAACGCCTTGTCGTGGTTGATGCACTTGCCGGTAGACTCTATTTCCTCCTGGTCGGATTTGTGCCATGAGTTTGTGGGCGCCTTTACTGGAGGTCACCAAGCCCATGGCCAAGCAAGCGACCTGTACGTCATTCCCAGAAGGGAGGCGAGTGTCTGCGCAAGTATATACAGAGGTTCAACCGGGTACAGTACAATATCCCTGATGTTCACCCTACCGCCATCATCAGCGCGTTCCATCAGAACGTGCGTAACCGCAAGATGCGCGAAGAGCTGGCAATGAACAAGGTAAAAGATGTGGCAGAACTCTATGTTCTTGCTGATAGATGTGCCCGAGCTAAAGAGGGAAGGAAGTACCCCGGCGAAGACGCCGACATGGAAACCGACTCCTCAGATGAGGATACTGCTGCCCCGGCGAAGAAAGGCCGGCGCTGCAACAGGAAGCGCAAAGGTAAAGCTGTGCTTGCCGTCGAGGGATCTGACGACGCCGGCTCCGCCAAGAAAACCAAGGCAGATGACCCCGGCAAGGAGATTGCCGGATGTGTCACCTGCCGGGCCTTGGCGGCTGCCGAGAAGCAAGGAAACTCCAACAAGCAATACTGCAAGATCCATTGCACCAAAGGCCATGATCTCCAGAACTGCCGACAGGTTGAGCTCCT
The DNA here is from genome assembly GCF_018294505.1 of Triticum aestivum. Lineage (NCBI taxonomy): Eukaryota > Viridiplantae > Streptophyta > Magnoliopsida > Poales > Poaceae > Triticum > Triticum aestivum. The sequence continues at coordinate 768,588,844 of NC_057801.1, forward strand.
TGCTGAGAAGCAGAGGGCTGAATATGAGAGGCGGGACAAGGAGAAAGGCCAGGACGGTGCTGAGGGGTCCGGCAAGAAGCGTGACGGCCAGGCGGGCCATCGCGGCAAAGATAAACAGCAGGAGAGGCCCGCCCGGGGCCGTGACAAAAAGCGAGAAGACGGTGATCGCCAAGAAGACGATGAGTCTCGTGACCAAGAATTTCAGAAAGCTACGGAGGCCATGTGCGTCGATGGCGGCGCCTCACTGCATACCCCTCACTGCCGGCTTAAACAGTGGGCGCACGAGATTACAGCGGCAGAGCCGTTGTTTGATGCCCAAAGGCTGCTGAAGTGGTCCAGCACACCTATCATTTTTGACACTGAGGATCACTGTCGGTGTCAAAACCGGCGGATCTCGGGTAGGGGGTCCCGAACTGTGCGTCTAGGCGGATGGTAACAGGAGACAAGGGACAAGATGTTTTACCCAGGTTCGGGCCCTCTTGATGGAGGTAAAACCCTACGTCCCGCTTGATTAATATTGATGATATGTGTTACAAGAGTGGATCTACCACGAGATCAAGGAGGCTAAACCCTAGAAGCTAGCCTATGTTATGATTGTTGTTCATCCTAAGGACTAAAGCCATCCAGTTTATATAGACACCGGAGAGGGCTAGGGTTACACAGAGTCGGTTACAATGGTAGGAGATCTACATATCCGTATCGCCAAGCTTGCCTTCCACGCCAAGGAAAGTCCCATCCGGACACTGGACGAAGTCTTCAATCTTCGATCTTCATAGTCTTGGAGTCCGGCCGATGATGATAGTTCGGCTATCCGGACACCCCCTAGTCCGGAACTCCCTCAGTAGCCCCTGAACTAGGCTTCAATGACGACGAGTCCGGTGCGCATGTTGTCTTCGACATTGCAAGGCGGGTTCTTCCTCCAAATAATTTATAGAAGATTGTGAACACCACGATAGTGTCCGGCTCTGCAAAATAAATTCCACATACCACCGTAGAGAGAATAATATTACAAAAGTTCAATCCGCTGACCTATTCTGTGGCGTGACGTCACACCATTACCAAACCTTTACTTGAATCGTTTTTGTTGTTCCACCTCCGCATGTTTAGCGAGGCGGTTTCCTTGGCACGTCTTGTCGAAGCAGAGATCCTGTTCCCCTTATTCCGGGATTCCCATCAATACAGACGTGGGTAACCCAACCGCGCCCGATGCCACGCCCCCTCCATCGAAGGCGGGTTCCGAACGGTCACGCGGACGGCTCTTGGTATTCTCCCTCTTTATAATGAGACCAAGGCCCGTTCTTTTTCTTCAATCCTCTATTGAATCCGCTCCTCGCCCCGAGTTCCAACACCCAGGGATCCATATTTGGGCACCTTCGATCTTCGACAATGTCCGGACCTGACCTACGAGGCCGGTGGATGCCCTCCTCCGTCACGGAAGAGGACGTGCTAAAGCTAAGAGACGCCAGGTACTTAACCTACGAGATTTCGCATAGGCTGCCTACCCGAGGGCAAGTTATTCCTACTCCCGAGCTTGGTGAGAGCATCGTGTTCGTGTCTCACCTCCGTCGGGGTTTAGGCTTCCCGACGGATCCCTTCGTGAGGGGGCTCATGTTTTACTATGGGCTGGAATTCCATGACTTGGCTCCGGAGTCTATCCTCCACATCTCATCATTCATTGTCGTTTGCGAAGCCTTCCTCCGCACTACCCCTCACTTCGGCTTGTGGCTCAAAACCTTCGACGTGGAGCCGAAGATGATTGAGGGGCGTCAGGCAGAGTGCGGAGGGGCGATTATAAGTAATAGGGCCGATGCTCCATGGCCCGTGGGCTCTTTTCAGGAGGAGCTCGGCTTGTGGCAACAGGAGTGGTTCTACATTACCGCTCCCAGGGGCAGCAGGCAGAGGCTGCCGCCCGTCTTCCGCTTGGGCCCTCCACAGCGGCTGACTTCATGGGTCAACAAGGGGCGTGACTGGGGGCCGTCCAAGGATGTTCCCCTGTTGCAGGACCGGATTCGAGGCCTCCAAGAAAGGGAGATCAATATGGCCGTAGTGGTACAGGTTATGTTGATCCGGCGCCTACTGCCCTGCAAACGCCACCCCCTCCGCCTGTGGGAATTTAATCCGGAGGGGCCACGAGCTCTTCAACACTTCATGGGTTTGACACCCACGGAGATGTATGAACTGTTCTTCGGATCGCAAGAGATGCGTCCGGAATTGACCGAGGATGCTGGCCTAAGCTGCAATCGCCCGGATACTCAAGTAAGTAGCCCTGTGTCCAGACACATCGTCCATTCATTTACTATGGGTTTGCCTTTTAACCAGCTATCCTTTGGATAGGAGTGGATAGCACAAGCAAAACTGATACGGTGTCCGGCCCCTCTCCCTGAGACCATGCAGGATCCCGCGTTAATCAAAATGTTAGAGGTTGCACCTTCGGAGGAGGGCGAAGAAGGGCATAGGGGACATACCACCTCCGCCACGGAGGCTTTTAGTAAGGGAGGAATCGAGAGTCCCTCCTTCCAGGGGGAGAAGAGGACCGCTTCCGAAGACCCGGAGGCCAAGGCCTCAAAGCGGGGAAAGAAATCTGCACCGGAAGGTCCTGGGCCGGGAAGAGCCCCGGCCGAACTGTCTCCTCGGAGGAATCAACCCTCTAGCGAGCCGTAAGTAAAAGGGGGATTTTTGTAATAGTGGACATCCCTGTTTAATTTCTAAGGGTAACCGAAGTTTTCACCTTGTAGTTCGGACCTCAGCCCATCTCAGCATAGCTCATCTTCGGGAGACCTTCGTCCGGAGATGATGGAGAGCGAAACGCCTCCATCTGCCACCCCATCGCGCGGGGCGGACGACCCTGAGGTGTCGTCGTGGAGGGTCTCCCCGAGTCCGGCAGGGCCAGAGAGTTCGGCACCCATTGGAGTACGACCGGTGGAGCTGCAGGATTTGCTTAAGAGGGCATCCATCTCAGAAGATCACCGCACATTAACGGGTATGGTGATTGAAAGGATCTCGTCCGCCGAAAGTGGGTTGTGTGAGGCCGTCGGAAGTTTGCTGACGGGTTTTGAGGTACGCAAAAAATGACATACCTTTTGACAGTTTTGCACATGAAGTGCGCCCTGTATAGATAGTAGCCCCTGAGACTTGGTATGCTGTCGAAAGCGGCAGCGTACCGAGGATCATAATCTCAGTTATAGATTGTCGTCTTTCCTATGTAGGTGGCAGAACGTTCGGTGGCCAGCCGGACTGAAGGATTTGCCGAGCTGAAGAGGCAACTCGACGTTGCGGATGCAGACATCTTGCTGGTCAATAAACGACTCGATGAGTCACAAGGTATGTGGTTGCTCTACGGTCACCTAGTAAGGGAGCTGACGCCCATTCCTTATGATTTGTATGCCTGATGCAGATAGTGCTGCTGTTGTGGAAGGCCTTCGAGCAGAACTTGCTCGGGCCAAGGAGCAAGCCAGAAAAAGCGAGGCGGCTGCCTGAAGGCAGCGGAAGAGCTAAAAGCCGAAAAGGCTGCTCACTGCCGAAGCAGGGAGGAGATGGCCGGAATGGCCACGAAATTAAAAGTTGCTACCGACCACCTGGAGGTTCTTGAAGGAGAACGCCGAGCGGAGCAAGAGGACCTGAAGAAGGCCGACGCCGAATCCAAGGATGCCCGTAGTGCGATGCGGGCTATGAAGGAGGAACTGCGTCAGGTCGAAGACATTGTGGCTAGAAAGCCCTTTATGCTGCGTAGGAAGTTCACGGATCCGAAGTATGCTCAGCTGGGCCGATTGTACTGTGCGGAGGATCCTTATCTGGACTTGGCGGCGAGTGCGGCGGACGCAGTCGTGCACTTTCGATGCCAGGAGGATCATGAAATGGAAGAGCTTTTCTGGTCTCAATTCCATAGTCCGGAGCGTCCACTTCCGTTGAGTGATCGGCTGGTTGAGTGGGCTGAGCTGAATAGATTGTCCGGACTAGCCATGACGGATGTGGTCGCTCATCTGTGGCCGAAAAGGCCCAAGCCGAAGAGTTATTTTGGCTTGTTGCAGCAATTCCTTGGGGCGGTGCCGCATATTGGGGCGATGAAGCGGTCGGCATGCATAGAAGGTGCACGGATGGCTCTCGCCCGTGGCAAGACATACTGGGCGGAGATGGATGCCACCGCTGTTGCATCCCGGGGTTCGGACAAAAGCCGATTCCCCACCGAGCACTATTTTGAGGAAGTCCTGCAGGGCGCTCATATAATAGAGGCGCAGTGCTTGAAAGATGTTATGTTTGAATGACATGTATGATTTCTGAGATTATATTTAGAATGCAATGACTTTTTATACTTGTGTGTTCAAGTATTGAACTATCTCCTGTGCGGCCGTATATGTATGTATAATCTGAAAGATGGCAGTCTTTGGCTTCAGCCCCCACACACATGGTGCGGGGGTGTTTGCAAAAAGAAAAGCGCTTTTTCACACTTAATCCAACGTCTTGGTCCTTTTAAGGAGGTGATAGCGTAGAAAACTAGGCAACCGGACTATAATGCTTTATCACTTTCACTTAGCCATAGGAGCTCGAATGTGGGGCTACTATATAGCCCCTGGTGGCATCGCTCTTCCCGAACTCGGGGCGCGTATGTGCCTGACCGGGAAGCGGTCCTTCGTCAAAGCGGAGGAATTCTAAACATTCCAATGGTCGATCGAGTGGTTGACCAGTCTCTCGCTATATCATGACAGTCAGTTTTCGGCTTTCTCTACTGAGGTGCTCGCCCGGCCGAACCGGGGCACAATCGCAGTAGTTCTCCTGGTGCCGCGTTAGCCGATGATGCGGAACGTAAGGCAGCAAAACACAGGAGCCGGGCAAACCCAACATTTGACCAAAGACATGATTCGGAGCTGATGCATATAAGGCCTAACTCGAGACGCCGAACACTCCCTGAGGTGTTCGGTCTTTATGATACCGGGCAGAACAATGCCCTAAGCCCCTTGTGTCCAGGTACAGGCGGGAACTTCTGACGCGGCCGATGCCAAAACGCCAGCCTCCTCCTCGGCTATGGTGGGGAACCGGGGGATGTGTGTCAACAAGAGACAGTAAGAAAGGTTTACGCAGGGTCTTAATCTGAAAAAAAATCCTTGCAACGGGTCCCTGCTGCATGTCTGCGCCTGTGTCTCCGTTGTGTTGTATCCTAGACGGGTGTAGCACGTGCTTCATCTGAAAAAGAGAAGGACTTAGTTTCCAAGAAATATTGTGCAGAAGTTGTATTAAAATAGAATAAAATGAGGAAAGTTGAGCTTTATTGGCTCTCATCATTTATACACGCGGCCCCTTATGAAGGGGTATGCGGCTGGGAAGCCCCTTGTTTAGTTACGCCGGACTCGCCTAACCATGTCCGAGGTCTGAATGACCTGTTTTTAGGGGCTTTGACCTGCAAGGTCTGATTAGTGTGTGGCTGTTGAAGCAGTCTCACATTCTCCGTGGTCAAGGAACATGCGGAGTTACTTTTTAATGAAATCATGCCACGTTGACCGGGCATTCTTAAGCATAAAAAACGCGTAATGTGGTATTGCATTAGGGCTGGCGATAGCTGCGCGCCCTAATAGTGCTTAAGGGCTACTGTTTGAATGGGGCGATGTAGAGTGAGCTTTTCACGATGGAGGTTGTCGGATGAGCCGAACACAACCTCTGGTGGTACCGAGCCTGTATAATTGGCTTAAAGGCCTGGCGTCACTCCTTTGAAGGAAGTGCTGCTACGGCGAATTTTGGTAGGGTCTATCCCCATTCTGTGGGTGATGTCCTGGTATAGCAGGTGCCGCGCTGTCTTTTCGTGTTATCACATGAAGTGAGTTCACTGTTTTGACTTCTAGTGGGAAAGTCTTCTGTTTTCCGGATTGCTGCTTTTGGGTTTCGTCACTTTCGCTTGGTGTGTCGAGCCCCTTGTGTTCGGCATTAAGTCGGCCGGACTGTTTGAAGACCCAACAATCTCTGTGGGTATGGTTTGCAGGCTTCCCGGAGGTGCCATGTATTTGACATAGTCTATCCAGAATCTTGTTTAGGTTGGATAGCTCGTCGCTGTTGTCCTTGAGGGGCAGTGTTTTGTTGTTCGGCCGAGAGCTTTTGAATCCGGCGTTGACTGCCGTACTATTCGCGCCATTTTCCTTATTCCGACGCTGATCTTTTCTATGTCGTGATTTCCCATTTCCATCCCTAACTTCGGATGTACTCGGGTCGTTGGTGTTGCATCTAGCCAGCCAGCTGTCTTCCCCCGCGCAAAAGCGGGTCGTGAGGCTTGTTAGTGCGGCCATTGTTCTTGGTTTTTCCTGGCCGAGGTGTCTGGCAAGCCATTCGTCTCGGACGTTGTGTTTAAAGGCTGCTAAGGCTTCAGCGTCCGGACAGTCTACTATTTGGTTCTTTTTAGTGAGGAACCTGTTCCAGAATTTGCGTGCTGACTCTCCGGGCTGTTGACTTATGTGACTTAAATCGTCTGCATCCAGAGGGCAGACATAGTCCCCTGAAAGTTTGCTCGAAACACATCCTCAAGCTCTTCCGAACTTCCAATGGTATTTTCTGGGAGGCTTTTAAGCCAATGCCGAGCTGGCCCTTTGAGCTTGAGGGGTAGGTATTTTATGGCATGGAGATCGTCTCCTCTGGCCATATGTATGTGTAGGATGTAATCCTCAATCCAGACTCCGGGGTCTGTTGTTCCGTCATATGCTTCTATGTTTACGGGTTTGAATCCCGCTGGAAATCCATGATCCAGTACCTCATCGGTGAAACATAGTGGGTGTGCGGCGCCCTTGTATTTGGGTGTGCCGTTGTCTTTGAATGCTCGGCGGGTTATGTTGCTTCCCGGAGTCTTCTTTTTTGGCCCATAAATAGATCTGACTGGGTCATCCCTTTTCCGAGGATCTTTATGCTGATCGTGTGCCGGCTTGTGTGCGGCGCCCCTTGTTGCTCTTGGCCTGTCATCTGGTCGTCTATCCGGCCAGGCGGCTTCTTTATTTTTTGACTGCGGGGGCTCTAAGGCCTCCTCGTCAAATTCGGGCAACAACTTGCGCTTCGGGTAGCTCTTTGTCTAGTGACTAGCGCCATGTTTATCTGCGCTGTTGAGTACTTTGCTCCATCTCATTCTGAGTGAGTCCTCCGCTGTTTTGAGCTTCCGCCTTTGCTTCTTCAAACTTCTTGCATTGGCGATGAGCCTTTTATGAAGATTCATATGCTCTGGTGATGTGAGATCATCTTCGCCGGGGATGGGTTGCTTGTCCAGTTCATGTCCGGCTGGCTGCTTGTTGACATGTGCGTCGTCCACTGCTTCGCCCTGCTCTAGGGCCGGGTCCGTATGGGTGCCGTTTTTGTCGATGCCGGTCTTCGGGTGGCGCTTGCGTCACTGCTTTGGTTGTTTGTTGGGGGAGTTGTCCTTCTCCACGTCCCGTTTTTCCTCATTATCGCTTCCTTTTGGTGTATCCACCATGTATACGTCATGAGTTGGGGTGGCTTTCCCGTGCCCGGTAGGCGCTGGTTCTTGGTCGTCTCCGGCATCATCGTCCATACCGTCGATGTCTTTGGAGTCATAGTTTAGCATGTCGGTTAGATCGTCGACAGCGGCTACCAAGTGGGTGGTGGGTGGGCTTTGAATTTCTTCGTCGTCCGCATCCCAACCGTCCTGACCGCAGTCCGGCCAGGGCTCTCCTGATAACGAGAGATACTTTAGCGAACTCAAGATGTCGCCAAAAGGTGAGTGTTGAAAGATGTCTGCTGCGGTGAACTCCATGATCGGCGCCCAATCGGATTCGATCGGAGGGGGCGCCGGAGGTTCGGAGTCCGGCAAGGAGTCAGGCACCTCGGAGTCACGAGCTTTATGAGGGACAAGGTCAGTGTTCGGCTCTATCGCCGTAGAGGTTGCAGCCCCCGAGGCGGTGTCTAGCCATCCGTCCTTGATCTGCGCAGCCGGCTCCAAATTGAAGATCGGAGCGAGTTCGAGTGCGGCCTCTAGGGTACTGTCCGGCTGCAGAGCTAAATCATGCCCGCCGTGACAGTGCGGCACGCTCAGCTGTGGCTCACATCCATTGAGGATCAAGTCCCCGCGGATGTCAGCCGTGAAGTTCAAACTTCCAAACCCGACCTGACGGCCAGGGGCGTAGCTTTCGATCTGCTCCAGATGGCCAAGCGAATTGGCCTGCAGTGCGAAGCCACCGAATACGAAGATCTGTCCGGGGAGAAAGGTCTCACCCTGGACTACGTCGTTGATGATGGTCGAAGAAGCCATCGAGCCTATCGGTGACGACACAGAGGAACTCTCAATGAAAGCACCAATGTCGGTGTCAAAACCGGCAGATCTCGGGTAGGGGGTCCCGAACAGTGCGTCTAGGCGGATGGTAACAGGAGACAAGGGACACGATGTTTTACCTAGGTTCGGGCCCTCTTGATGGAGGTAAAACCCTACATCCTGCTTGATTAATATTGATGATATGTGTTACAAGAGTGGATCTACCACGAGATCAAGGAGGCTAAACCCTAGAATCTAGCCTATGGTATGATTGTTGTTCATCCTAAGGACTAAAGCCATCCGGTTTATATAGACACCGGAGAGGGCTAGGGTTACACAGAGTCGGTTACAATGGTAGGAGATCTACATATCCGTATCGCCAAGCTTGCCTTCCACGCCAAGGAAAGTCCCATCCGGACACGGGATGAAGTCTTCAATCTTCTATCTTCATAGTCTTGGAGTCCGGCCGGTGATGATAGTTCGGCTATCCGGACACCCCCTAGTCCGGAACTCCCTCAATCACCCCAATCGCACTACTGCGGTCGGATGCTTGCCATTGTTGGTTTCACCAACAATACGCAACCTCAAGGTGACAAAGATGCTAGTCGATGGCGGGGCCGGTCTGAACTTAATCTCGCCCGCCGTGATCGAGAAACTGCAGATTCCTGATGAAGACCTCGAAGAGACAGGCATGTTTCAGGGGGTCAACCCGGGAAGAAGTCAACCAAAGGGGAAGGTCATGCTGCCCGTGACCTTTCGAAGTGACCTGAACTACAGGACAGAAAGGATCATGTTCGATGTTGCCAAGATCCCCTTGCCCTACAACGGGATCCTTGGCCGCCCAGTGCTGGCCAAGTTCATGGCGGCGTCAGACTACACCTACAACACCCTGAAGATGCTAGGACCTGTGACAGTCATCACCATCCCCTCCGATAAGAAAGATGCGCTGATTTGCGCTGACCAACTCTACCAACAAGCAGTTGGAGCAGCTGCCGCCACTAGGGCACTTGCTCCTGCCACTGGAGCCCCGGGAGGGAAGAAGAAGAAGAAGACTGGTGAGACCTCGGACACCCACTCCGGCAAGCGCACCTCTTCGGAGTGTAGTGCTCCCATCGAGGACGTGCCATAGAGCTCCACCGGCAGAAACGAGAAGTCCAGGGCCACACCGCCGGGAACTAAGAAGGTTTTTGTCAAGGAGGATGGCACATGAGGGGCTTTCACCATAAGCTCCACCCTTGACGACAAATAGGAAGACGCGCTCGTTACCTTCCTGCGGGCAAATGTCGATGTGTTCGCATGGCGAGCATCCGACATCCCCGGCGTTCCCAGGGAGGTGATTGAGCACCACCTTGCTGTCTATCCTCATGCATCGCCCGTCAAGCAGAAGGTCAGAAAACAAGCCTTGGAACGACAAGAGTTCATCACAGAGGAGATCCGGAAACTGGAAGTAGCAGGTTTGGTAAGAGGAATGCTCCATCCAACGTGGTTGGCCAATCCAGTGGTAGTGCACAAGGCAAATGGGAAGTGGAGGCTGTGTATTGATTACACAGACATCAATAAGGCTTGTCCCAAAGACCCCTTCCCGTTGCCGCACATTGACCAGATTGTTGACTCCACGGCTGGGTGTGATCTGTTATCATTCCTTGATGCCTACTCCGGCTACCACCAGATCTTCATGACAATAGAAGACGAAGAGAAAACGGCATTCATCACCCCATGTGGTACGTATTGTTTCATACAGATGCCTTTCGGGTTGAAGAGTGCTGGTTCAACGTTTGCAAGGGCTGTCCAGATTGGTTTTGAACCCCAGCTCCATAGAAATATGGAAGCTTATATGGATGATATAGTGGTCAAAACCAAGAACAGGGCAACCCTTATACCAGATTTACAAGAAACATTTGCAAACCTACGCAAGATTAATCTCAAGCTGAACCCTGAGAAGTGCGTCTTCGGCGTCCCGTCCGGCAAGCTCCTCGGGTTCTTTGTGTCACGGCGTGGGATAGAGGCCAATACGGACAAGATCAAAGCTATAGAGCAGATTGAAGTGCCCAAGCGGGTCAAGGATGTACGTTGGCTTGCTGGTTGCATTGCCTCCATGAGGAGGTTCATTTCCAAGTCCGCCGAGCCCGCCCTTCCCTTTTTCAAGATTTTGAAAAAGGTGGGCCCGATGGAATGGACACCAGAAGCCGAAGCAGCATTGCAAGATTTGAAGAGGTATCTCTCCTCCATGCCAGTACTAGTTGCGCCTAGGCCACAGGAACCATTGCTGCTATACCTGGCGGCAACGAACCAGGTGGTCAGCGCCGCGCTAGTGGCGCAGAGAGAAATTGATGACGAGGTGATAGCAGCGACAGAGCCTGATACCGTTGGTGCAGAGATGACACGGCCGGTTGGAGTGCCGCCAAGGAAGAAAGTGATGCAGCACCCGGTCTACTTTGTTAGCTCCCTCTTGCAGGGGGCTAGATCAAGGTACTCCGGTGTGCAGAAATTGCTCTTCAGCCTTCTTATTGCCTCGAGGAAGCTGCATCACTACTTCCAGGCACACGAGATCACTGTCCTCACTCGCCTCCCTCTGCAACGGATATTGCACAATCCAGATGCAACGGGAAGAATTGTAGAGTGGGCACTGGAGCTGTCCAGTTTTGGCCTCAAGTTTGAAAGTACCTCGACGATTCAAAGCCGAGCCCTGGCGGAGTTTGTTGCAGAATGGACCGCAACGCCTGATGAAGAAGCCCAGGAGACTGCTCTCCCCGGCAAAGAGGCAAGTTGCGACTGGATCATGTACTTTGATGGAGCTTTCTCCTTACAGGGCGCCGGGGCTGGTGTACTACTTGTCGCGCCCACCGGAGAGCACCTCAAATACGTGGTCCAGATGCATTTCCCCACGGAGGTATCAACGAACAATACTGCTGAATATGAGGGCCTGCTTGCTGGTCTTAGGATCGCGGCAGACCTCGGAATCAAAAAACTCATTGTCAGGGGCGACTCGCAACTTGTCGTCAAACAAGTCAACAAAGATTACCAAAGCCTGTTGATGAAGGCCTACGTCGATGAAGTGAGAAAGCTGGAAGAGCGTTTTGATGGTATACAGGCGGAGCACATTCCTCGAGCAGAGAACAACATCGTCGATTACCTGTCAAAGCGCGCTGCCCTCAAGCTACCTGTGGAACCAGGTATCTTTGTGCTTCAGCTAACTCAGCCATCCGTTGATCCATCAACAGAGAAAAACAAGAGGAGGAAATCAGGTCCCGGCAAGTACTTTCCCGCCGAGCTCCCCAGAGCCGCCGGCAAGGATATTGCCGGGGACACTGAGCTCGCCACGGGACGGCTAGCTCTGGCGGAGCGTCAAGCTCTTGCCGTCGAGACAGCCGCTCCTATGGCGGAGGAAATGCCTTTAGTCCTCGCCGCCGAGCCCCAGGCTCTAGCGTGGGCACAACATACCGTCCGATTCCTCCAAACTTGGGAACTTCCTGAGGAGCAGGAAGAAGCGGAAAAAGTAGCCCGTCGATCTGCTATGTACTAGTTTGTCGATGACGTCCTGTACAGAAAGAGACCGAACGGCATGAAATTGAAGTGTATCCCTCGAGAGGAAGGACCGGGGCTGTTGGCAGAGATACATGGAGGCATATGTGGATCCCACATAGGGTCAAGAACCCTTGCTGGCAAGGCATTTCGGCAAGGCTTCTTCTGGCCCACTGCCCTCCAGGATGCGACGACACTAGTCACCAGATGTGAAGCGTGTCAGTTCCATTCAAAGAAACTTCATCAGCCAGCTCAAGCCCTTCAAACCATTCCTCTCTCCTAGCCCTTCTCGGTCTGGGGGCTCGACATACTGGGCCCTTTCCCCCGCGCTGTCGGGGGCTTTGAGTACTTGTACGTCGCAATCGACAAGTTCACAAAGTGGCCAGAGGTGGAGGCAGTGAGGAAGGTCACAGCTCAGCCAGCCGTCAAATTCTTCAAGGGACTAGTGTGCCGTTTTGGTGTACCCAACAGGGTCATTACCGACAACGGCACACAGTTCACAAGCCGCACCTTAATGCAATATACCCAAGACCTCGGTAGCAAAGTTTGTTTCGCTTCCGTTGCTCACCCACGAAGCAATGGTCAAGCTGAGAGAGCAAACGCTGAAGTACTGCGAGGCTTAATGAGCAAAGACCTTAAGCCTCGCAGTACTTCAGCGTTTGCTCTTTGGTCGATCAGAATGACGCCAAATTGAGCCATCAGACAGACACCTTTTGCCCTAGTATATGGGGCAGAAGCAGTTCTCCCCACGAAACTCATATACGGGTCACCTCGAGTGCTCGCTTATGATGAGCTTGAGCAAGAGCACCTGCGGCAAGATGACGCAACGCTCCTTGAGGAAGATCTTCTTTGGGCGGCTGTGAGAGCAGCGCGCTACTAGCAAGCCTTACGCCGCTACCATAGCCGCAAGGATCGTGCCCGAAGCCTTGAGGAAGGCGACCTTGTTCTTCGGCGCATTCAATCGGCCAAGAATTCCAACAAGTTGATGCCAAAGTGGGAAGGCCCTTATGGGGTAATACGAGTCACCAGGCCTGGCGCAGTCTGCCTGGAGACCGAAGATGCCGTTCCGGTGAGCAACTCCTGGAACCTTGAGCATCTTCGCAAGTTTTACCCGTGAGGCGCGGCTTGCCGGGACCCCCGGCAAGCCACCTTTTGTACAAGCCTTGCCGACAAGGCATGTAACCCTTTGTACAAAGCCAGGCGCAGACCCTGAGCATAGATAAATGAAGCGCTGGCGGCCTAAGTTATAGCATGCATGCTAGGTTGAGTCTCCTCCTTGGTTAGGGTTGATAGTGCTTAGCGGCGACTAACCCCTAGCTTAGAGGTTGAGTGTGCGTCTCCTTGCCTTTCTTTTGTCTTCTTTGGTTCATAGGACACACATATATCCTTGCCGAACCACTTGGAGAGGGAAAAAAGAGAGAAGGAGGAACAGACCAGCATCTAGGCCCCGGCAAGCCAGTATTGCTGGAGGCTGCAAGAGCAAAGATTCACCCATGGCAAACCAGGGTTGCCGGGGGCTGCAGCTTCAGATAAGTTCTTCATCCCTTATCATGCATTCTGTTATGGACTGAGGTATGTGAAACCTCGTTTTTTCCTTAAACTATCGTGCTCCCCTAACTCTAGGCCCTATGGCTCGTTCTTGGGACCAAGTTTGGTCGTAGTCGTGGCAGCGAAAGGATGAAACAAGGAGCCTGAACCCGCCTCATCCCTGCCTCCACCAAAGGCATGAGAAAGGTTGAGCGAAGTGGGGAGACGGCAAGGCCTGTTGCCAGGCGAGGAAGTGTTTATCTTAAAGATATCAAGGATTTATTCCTTGTCGTGGATTTCACCCACAAACAAATGACCCGGAAAACGTCCCTTTTTCATTAAAAACATTCCACTCAGGTACAGTCCACAGGGAATGAAAAACATGAATAAGAGGATTACGAGTTTTAAATTCAACAAAGGCCCAAGGGCTTACAAATTAAAAAGAGATAAGGTGCCTATAATCCCTTTCTTGTCCCTCTCCTCAGGAGGCAGGTCAAGGAGGCAAAAAAGGCAAAAGGAGCGCCTAGGCGAGCTATAGGTGGCAGAAGACACCAAGAGAACATCTTGGTGGCCGTCCAAAGGCTGGATGGTGATGGCAGCGCCGGAAGCAGAGCTCGAAGACGAGGCGGCAAGACGTCAGTACGCGTCGAAGGCGTTGGTGCCCGCGTACTCCGACTTGACGGCCTTGCCGCCCACCCTCTTCCTCTTCCGCAGCCTCCCAACGCCAGCTGCCCAAGGGGACGGCCCCGAGAAGTTCAAGGAGCCGGCGACACGGATGATGGGGTCGCCGGTGCCACAAGGAGCGGCGCCCGACACATAGTCGGACCCGTCATCCTGCCCCCTACCGCCCTCGTCGTCACTGCCGCTGTCCTCCTCGTCACTCTCGCTCGAGGAGGAATCTTCACTATCAGAAGAGCTCTCCACGCAGCACCTTGTACGAGTCCCAAAGTGCCCAAAGACCTTGACGGAGAGAAGGCCACACTCCATTAGCTTAAAAAGGAGAGTGAGCCCCTCCATCAAGCTGTGGATATGAGCAAACGTCTTCCATCCCCGACGAAGATACATCACATGAGGAGCAGGGAAGTTGACGCGGACCCGCGTGCCACTGATCCCGCAGCCCCTCATGTGTAGCCGCAGTGACTCCGGCGGATCCAGCTCCATCTCTCGCGCAAATGGAGTCGGGAGATGAAGGCGACGGTGTGGCGGCCGGCGCAAGCTGACGAAGAACTCACAAGGGTCATCCCCAACATGGCCCTCCATTGGAGGAGGAGCTGCTGGCGGGGGCGAGGCCGGCGTGCCACCCCGTCCTCCTCTTCCTCGAGCGCCCCGGCCTCGCCCACGGCCTCGCCCCCTCCCCCTTCCCCTCGCGGCCGGCTCTGCACCACAGGCGCAGGAGAAGGAGGGACGCGTTGTCATGCGGCGACCCTCGCCGCCACCGTTGAAGGGCCGGGATTTCCTCTCTCCATGACGAATGGAAGAAAGGAGCAGAAGCTGAAGAAGGAAGAAGATGGAAGAATGCGAGACGCCATCCCTCCCCTCCCGCTCTTTATAAAAGGAACGGGGTTGGGGCTCGACCGCCCCACTCGGACAATCAAGGCTCGGAAGGCGCAGGGAGCCAGGACCGACCCGCCGCCCCAACCAGCGACGACCCGTTTTCCCGCCTCCTCCGTTCGCCACCCCAAGCGCATGGGAGACACGTGGCAGACGTGCAGAACCGAGGGGACGGGTGAGGCGACCTCTCCCCACCCCGTGCTCATGGGGAGTGGACGCCTTGAGGACCGCGCCTCGGCCCCATTCAGTAAAAGGGCCACGCCTCCCTCCATTTATGGGGAAGGCGCGAACCGCCCCTTTACTGTGATGTGACGCATGCTCGCGGGAACCACCCCACGCATGCCGCCCACGTCACGCCCACTTCCCCACGCCGCGCCACGCGTGCGAGTTGTGGGAAGCGCAGCGCGTGAAAAATCTTACCACGGTAAAAACCGCCCCGCCTGCCCGCGCACCGTTTTTGGGCCTAGGAAGACCACAAGATCAGATCTTTGTGAAGACATTCAAGATCAGATACGCACTAAGAAGATGACAAACATTGGCGATATACCTGCCAAGGAAGACCACAAGACCCCCGGAAAGCGCCTTGCCAGGGATGACAGCAGGTGCCTTGACAAGACCCTTGTCGGGGCCCCGGCAAGGTCCTTGCCGAGGGCATCCACATGGCCACCATCAGGCCCACGCCGACTAAACCTCCACCGCCATACACACACAGCTGCCAACCCAACCAGCTGGGCAGGCACCTGCGTGGCAGCATGCAGATCTTCATGAAGACCCACCACTGCGACACCTCAGCTGCCTGCCTACCTACATGGCATCTCAGGCATCGCTGGCCAGGGCGCGTGTCAACACAAGAAGGAGTGGCGACGGACAAGACAGATCTCTCCCCCGTCCCCGATAAAGCAAGGACACCTAAGCAAGACGCATTAAATGCGCCTTGTCTGTAATGCGAGGGATAACCTTGCATCACTGTAGCCTTTCCACCTCCTGTGTGCCACTGTGGCAACCCCTTTTCTATAAAAGGAGGCCCGAGGCGACCAGGAGAAGGATTCAGCTTTTTTGGAGCTCCTCACGCCCCATAGCTAGCTCAAAAACACAGATATACAATCCACCAAAGCAGGAGTAGGGTTTTACGCATCCTCGCGGCCTGAACCTGGATAAACGAATCGTGTGCTATCTGTTTGATCTGCTCTTCTCACGACCCCGCGCCCCGCAACCGTAGTAGGGATTCTTGTGATCCCATAGGTGTCATTCCCATCGACAAATATGGAAAGTGTTAGTGTACATCAAACTGTGAGAGTACATATAAAGGAGCATGCAACTGCAACTTGACTCGGTCAGGTACCGTCTTGGTGTTGATGCTCATGAGGTTCAACTGATCTTGCCAAGTCCTGTTGTGTCAGCAGTGCTTCGGAAGTAGTGTTAGATGTGAAGGCCGCTTGGGAACTGGCCAGTTCCGGAGCAAACGAACGAGTAACTGGTTGAGATGTTGGTACAGTTGAAGCGAATGCTGCAGCTGGTGGAGCAAGTGATACTGTGTTTGTAGATTTAGCCGGTGGACTTGGACCTTCTACTGCACTATAAGTACCAGCAGAATCTCGACGGGAGAACCTTTTCCGTTTCACTGGACGAGTAACAACACTCCCTACTATATTATTTTCCTTGCTCTTTTTTGACTTTGCCATGTCAAGCTGTACCCACAACACAAAAGAATAAAATCACTCTTCAGAACTCATTGATGCATGATACAGACAAGCAATACTTTGATGTAAGACAACCGTATGAGGATGGAATATGTTAGAAAAACAGGACGGCATGACATATTCATAGCTACGATGTGCAAATTAAGCAGAAGGATTTTCAAGAAAATAGAAGTAATGCAAGCTAGACACCATATGAAAGATGCAACCAATATTTCTCTGCCAAGTTAAAAGTGTCTTGTCATAAGTGGCAATTCAAAAAATTAGAAGCAGTACAACATAGAAATCAATGCAAGATGCACCCACTATCAAACTGCCATGTTAAAAGCGTCCAATCATGAGTGACTGATGCGGGATACGCAACAGCAGTACTTTGATGTAAGAACATGGTATTATAGATAGATGCAGTGTATTCTAGACACAGAAAGCCATGTCATCTGCACATGTATAACGTATAAACTCAGCAGGTGCAATTTAATCAAAATAGAAGAAATACAGGCTAGACAACATATGCAACATGAAACCAATTATCACACTGTCAACTTAGAGCAAGCACCTACGATGGTGGAGTACGGGAGATGAACTCATCATGTAGACTTGGGACTTCAACTTCATTAGCAGTAGCAGTGGCAAATCTAGAGAGTCTCTGTTTGCGTCGGTGCGGAGGACCACCAACATCCCCTAACTTACTCTTTTCCTTCCTATTTTCTGATATTGCCTTATGAAGTCAAAACCACAAGAAGATGAATAAAATTAGCTCTGCATAACTGGTTGATGCATGATACAGACGAACACTACTTTGATGTAAGGCAAGCGCAGGATAGGAGGATGGAATATATACAAAAAAGACATCATTTCATATTCACACATACGATAGCGTGTCTTATGGGTAAGTAATAGTTGCAGGTATAAGTTGTAAGCTACGTAGATGCAATTCAACATAATCAGAAGCAATACAAACTAGACATCATACGGAAAACGCAACCATGTATAACAGTTCCAAGTAAGAGCAAGCACCGGTGATGGCGGAGTAGGGGAGATGTGCTCATCATGTACATGTATGTTCTAGAAACAGGAATGCGTGTCATATTCACAGGCATTATGTGTAAAGTAAGCATATGCAATTCAAGTTAGAAGCAATACAAGCTAGACATCATACGCAACATGCAACCACATATAATAGTGTCAAGTTAGAGCAAGCACCTGTGATGGTGGAGTAGGGGAGTCATCATCTACACAGCTACGTTGACTGTCCAGCCTTGTGTTGTCTTGCGAATCTTGTTGGGAGGATGGCTCCCTGTTTGAGTTGCTCCGAAGGACCACCATTATCCACTGCCGGACTAATTTCCTTCAGCTGTAATGATTTTGCATTGTGAAGTCAAACCGATAAGAAAAAGGGATTAGAAACACTGCAAGACACCATATGGAAGGTGCAATCAATATCACTATGCCAAGTTAAAACTGTCTCGTCATAGGTGGCGTTCATCAAACTAGAAGCAATACATGCTAGAAATCATATTCAAGACGCAAACCAATATCACGCTGCCCACTTAAAGGTGTCCCATCATAAGTGACTGATGCAGGATACACAAGAAGAGTAGTTTCATGTAAGAACATGGTGTGATAGACAGATATAGTATGTACCAAAAACAGGAAAGCGTGTCATATTCACATGTATCATGTGTAAGCTAAGCAGATGCAATTTACACTGATTAGGAGCAATACGAGCTAGACACCATATGCAACATACAACCAGATATCACACTGCCAAGTTAAAGCAAGCACCTTGGATGGTGGAGTAGGGGAGCGGAGACTTGGACCTTATAATGCACTATCAGTACAAGGAGAATCGGTGCAGATGCTCCGTTTACGTTGCTGCAGAGGACCACCATCATCGCCTTCCTTACTCTTTTCCTTCCTCTTTCTTGATTTTGCCTTGTCAAGTCAAACCCACAAGAAAAAGGAATAAAATTTGCTCTTCAGAACTCATTGATGCATGATACTGACGAACACTACTTTCATGTAAGGCAGCTGCATGATAGGAGGATGGAATATGTATGAAAAACAGGACGGCGTGACATATTGACATGTATGATGTATAAAGTGTAAACTAAACACAAGGTGCTTGAACTTGTTAGAATCGATGCAAGCTAAAAACCATATGAAAGATGAAACCAATATCACTCTGCCAAATTAAAAGGGTGCCCTAACAAATGTATTTGACCAAATTAGAAGCAATACATGGCAACAGGCTAGAAATAATATTCAATATGCAACGAATAAAGGTGACTCATCGTAAGTGATTGATGCAGGATACAGAAGAGAGGTAGTTTCATGTAAGAACAAGGTTAACACATAGATGTAGAGTGTACCAAAAATATGAAGGCATGTCATATTCACAGGTATAGTGTGTAAACTAAGCAGATGCAATTTACCCTAATTAGAAGCATTACAAGCTAGACACCGTATGCAACATGCAACCACATATCACACTGCGAAGTTAGAGCAAGCACCTGTGATTGTGGTGTAGGGGAAGTGCGGTCTTCAGGTACAGAGCTACGTTCAATATCTTCATTTAGGCTTGCTGTTTCTTGAGAATCATGTGGAGAGGATGAAATTGCATTCTTTATAAGAGTATTGCGTCTCATATTAACCAACGCGCGTGACTGTCTCATCATAAGCGATAGACGCAGGATACACAAGAACAGTAGTTTGATGTAAGAACATGGTGTGATAGGCAGATGTAGTATGTACCAAAATAGGAAGGCGTGTCATATTCACATGTATAATGTGTAAGCTAAGGAGATGCAATTTAACAAATTAGGAGCATTGATGAGGGATACACAAGAAAAGTAGTTTGATGTAAGAACATGGTTAATAGAAAGATGTAGTATGTACCGAAAACAGGAAGGCATGTCATATTCACACGTATAATGTGTTAACTAAGCAAATGCAATTTACCCTAATTAGAAGCATTACAAGGTACGACACCATATGCAACATGCAACCACATATCACACTGCCAAGTAAGAGCAAGCACATGCGATCGTGGTGTGGGGGAATTGCGGTGATCAACTAGAGAGCTACGTTGACTATCTTCATTTAGCCTTGCTATTTCTTGAGAATCATGTGGGGAGGATGACACTGCACTCTTTAAACGAGTATGGGGTCTCACAGTAACCAACCCAGGTGACTGTCTCATCATAAGTGATTGACGAGGGATACAAAAGAGCATTAGTTTGATGTATGAACATGGTTAATAGACATATGTAGTATGTATCGAAAATAGGAAGGCATGTAATTGTCAAAGGTATAATGTGTAAAGTAAGCAGATGCAATTTAACCAAATTGGAAGCAATACAAGCTAGAAACCATATGCAACATGCAACCACATTTGACAGCGCAAAGTTAAAGCAAGCACCTGGGATGGTTGTGTGTGGCAATTGAGATCATCAACTGCAGAGCTACGTTTACTGTCTCCAATTGCTAACACTGCACCCGTTAGAGCGCTGGAACGCTTAGTGCTTATCTTCAAATTACACTTGAGCGACTTCTGTCTTTTCTTTTCTGCATTCATCAACACTGCGTCAGAGTCTGAAATACCCATGCATAAAAAAACAATAGTGTGAGTATGGGTGAAGTGTGTGCACAATTAGTACAGTGTAAAGGTAGCAGATAGCAGGTCGGTGAGAAATAAATGACGGGAGACATATGATAGCTCTACAACATGCATGGCACACTAAATTACTACATGATTCTATGAAAATAACAGTCGACTGAAAGCAAATAGGTCAGTCCATTTTTTCTGCATCGTCCGATGTACAAAGAACGGGCAGATCGCCTTCATCTACTTCTAGCCAGTCAGTGTTGACGATCTTCCTCGAAACACCAGCGACCACCGGCCCAGTATTCCTTCCCTGCTTGTGCCCTCCCCTCGACCTCACCGCACCGCCGTGCTTGGCCCCCCGGCCATCCATTCAAGCCCCGCCGACCTCCAGATCGGGTGCAAGCAGCTCCTGCGCCCCACACCCCGCTTCCCCGGGGAGCAAGCGGACTAGGTGCTCCGCGCGCCTAAGCGGGTGCTGCTTCTTTTAATTGTGGGTCGACTGACCCTGAATTGAAATCTAGTCGGGCTACTGACCTCTAGCAAAGGTGAATAGTAAAAGGGAGGAAACCTTGTGCATTTAGTATCACGAAGAAGATGCAGTAAGAAGCGCTCAACTAGTTTCTTTTGTGGGATGAATACGGTGTGAGCGGAGACGTAAGATTTGCATGAATATGGGAAGAGGAGTACCTCTTTCTGCTGGTAGTGCTGTGTCCTCCTATTTTTCCGGCGATCTTCTTGTTGTTCGCCAGAAACCAGAAGTTGTGAGGACGGTGCAGCCTTGGACGAACCCATGGCCAAGTTGTTGAGTGTGGTGCGGTGGTCGTCTGTTGGCGGCGGGGAAGCAGATCTGAGGTGGTGAACGACGGCGTAGCAAGAACAGCTCCGGTGTGGTGGACGGTTGCGACAGTGGAGCCGCAGCAGTGAGGTGCAGGACGGCGTGGTCGGAGTGGTTTTGGTAGGGCGCACGTCGGCGTCGGCATCGTGGAGGCAGCTCTGCCTCGGCTTCAGCTGCTAAGTCCTTGAGGGCGTTGCGGTTGCGGTTCCATTGGACGAGGACGTCGGGGTATCGGCTCCGGCGTGATGGAGGAGGGCGGCGGTGGATTGGCCGCTATGGGGCGGAGGACGGAGGAGGCTGGGGTTTCGCGGCTGGTGGAGCGGGCATTTTCGTGCCCACGTTGTATGAATGGGGAAACGGAGGGAGGCGGGGAACTAAGGGGGAACAATGTTTCGGTTTGAGACGCGCTTGTTTGAAATTTGGGGAAAGTTACAAACTCCCCGCCCATCTAAAATTTTGGACATATTGCGGGTTGGGGGTAGGACGACAGTCATGTCAGGTGTCCCAAATGTGGACCGGAAAGATTTCGGCCGAGCGCATGGGTAGGCGCCCACGGCGTATGAATGCTTCTCTGGCGTCTTGGTGAAGTTACAAACCTACCCTGGTTTAGACCTTTGGACATCGGGCCGATAGGCTACACGGGCCAGAGTCAGGACAGTAATTTCCTGCCACCAAAACATTAGTCTCGCGCGGTTTTGGGTGACCAGAGGCCTATTTGGCGCTTCGTTCAATATTTGGGAGCAGAAGCATTAACGTTTTCGGTTCTCTTGAAATGAAATTTCAGGATTTGTCAAACTTCACAAATCTTTACTCTTGAAAATCCTAAAGCTACGATTATTTTGGAATGGAGGGGGTACATTTGAAAATACATTGTACACGAGTTTATATTTAAAAAATGCAACTTACCTCTAAACGTGCATGGTTCCAGATATAATCTCCTTGGCTGCAAAAGAAAGTTAGATATGCGTATGAATATATATAGCATGTTCAAACTCACAACAAAGATTGAAGCCCCCTTTTACATCTGATTTACAAATGCCATTATCTCGGGTTCAAATAGATGAATGCAGTTCCTATGAATTCGAATCTTCGAAACCCCCTTTATGTTGAATTCGACATGTATTATATTTCGTAGCTAGCAATTTGGAATGTATCCATGCAAGTGACAAATGTATAAAGTTCTTCACACTAACAACATGGAGTGCACTAATTAATGTTTATATATGAATTGCAAAAGCATCCATTGCCTGTATTTCAAACCGCTCTCACTCTATGGATCGATAATATGAAATAAACACATGCACATGCTAGAATTCAATTGCAGTTGAAGAAAGAGCCTACTCCTGGTACTGTATATTAGTGATAGGGGTGTGTACAAAGTACACGTGAATACCAGGCATTGTGCGTGTGTGTATACTATCGACGAACTAGCCCCCAAGCTTGTATAACATACTAAGGGCCTAGGGTTACAAATCATATATAGTTGGCTTATCACCAGTGGGGATAGAGTCCTCCGCGACTCTGGTAGCTTCGTGTTGTACGCCAAGTCGTCCACATTGGTCTTCGTATAACATGTCTCGGTCCAACCTATATGTGGCGTAGGATGGAGCCGACCCATGAGTCTTCATGTTGACCCACCACAAGTAGAAATGATGTGCCCACCACACCACACACGCAATCGGCCACTAAGAAAATAAGCATATACAGTAGTACAACGGTATCTAGCTCACGATATGTCTCCATATTTTGTTGATCACACTGACGGACTTTGCATTTGATGCGTGCTCCGTATTTTGTTGACGACACTTACGGTCATTGTATTTGAAGCGAAAGCACGATATGGTCACTGGACTTCAGAATAAGCTCATCACGGTCACCGCATACATTTTGTCGTGCTAACCAACATGTGGTTGGATGGTTAGTGGACAGTGGTTTCTCGAGCTCACCAAGGTTAAAGTCCCGGTGCTCGCATTTATCTTGTGTTAATTTCAGTATTTTCCGGCGATGTACGTTCAGTGGGAGGAGACGTTCCACTCGACTACGAGGCACCTATGGTGACTTCGTAAAATCTCAAGATCATATATGCTGGCCCACTCTCTCGAAGGTGCTCATATGGGTCGGGTTCGCGTGTGTGCGCTTATAGCGGTGAGTGCTTGCGCGTGTATATGAGCCCTTGCGTCTGTACCATGTTAAACAAATACATATCATGATTATACGGTCACTGGCTCACTCGTACAACTCCGTATTTTGTTGATGACACAATCAATTGACCAGTCAAATGTTCCACGCGGCGCAACTAGTGTTGCACCATTGGGGCGCGTAACCATGGGGCCCACCTGTCAGCCCGTATATGAAAGAAAGAAATGGTAGTTTGAGTCTGTACTATGTTAATAAAATAGGAGTACATTTTAGGGTGATCGTACGGTCACTGGGTCACCATACAGCTCCGTAATTTGTTGATAACACGATCAATTGACCAGTTAAACGGTCCACACTCAGCAGCGCACATTACCATAGGGCCCACCCGTCAGCGCGTATATGAAGGACAGAAATGGTAATAAATTAGTGGTCGGTGGGTATTCCAAGTCGTGAGACCTCTGGTTGGCAGTCACCGGCGGTTGGGGGGTGTTCATTGGGCGGTGGGGTGGGGATCCCCGGAGAAAA
>NC_057801.1:768612940-768640619 GCF_018294505.1 Triticum aestivum
CGGTGCGGCGGTGGACCGGCGGTGGGGAGTGGTTTTGGGGAGGGCGGGCGGCGGGGGCTGGCGGTTCGGCCGGTGGTGGCTATCGGCTCAGGGGGGTGGAGTTTGATGATAAACCGGAGGCCCTTGATTTTGTATCCAACGGCTGGAAAATATAATGACCATAGATGAAAAAGTCAGTCGACTGATGTCGGTGTCAAAACCGGTGGATCTCAGGTAGGGGGTCCCGAACTGTGCATCTAGGCGGATGGTAACAGGAGACAAGGGACATGATGTTTTTACCCAGGTTCGGGCCCTCTCGATGGACGTAAAACCCTACTCCTGCTTGATTAATATTGATGGTATGGGTATTACAAGAGTTGATCTACCACGAGATCAGAGAGGCTAAACCCTAGAAGCTAGCCTATGGTATGATTGTTGTTCGTCCTACGGACTAAAACTCTTCGGTTTATATAGACACCGGAGAGGGCTAGGGTTACACAGAGTCGGTTACAATGGGAGGAGATCTTCATATCGTATCGCCAAGCTTGCCTTCCACGCCAAGGAAAGTCCCTATCCGGACACGGGACGAAGTCTTCAATCTTGTACCTTCATATTCCGGGAGTCCAGCCAAAGGTCATAGTCCGGTCATCCAGACACCCCCTAATCCAGGACTCCCTCAGTAGCCCCTGAACCAGGCTTCAATGACGACGAGTCCGGTGCGCAAGTTGTTTTTGGCATTGCAAGGCGGGGTCCTCCTCCGAATACTTCATAGAAGATGTTGAACACCAGGATAGTGTCCGGCTCTGCAAAATAATTTCCACATGCCACCATAGAGAGAATAACATTTGCACCAATCTAATCTGCCGACGTATTCCGTAGCGTGACCTCACGCCGTGGCCAGGCTTTTATTCATTTTACTGTTCCACCTCAATGCGTTTAGCGAGGCGGTTTCCTTGGCACGTCTTGTCAAAGCAGAGATCGTGTCCCCTTATCTCGGGATTCTCATCAATACACGCGTGGGTAACCCAACCGCGCCATTAACCGCGGCGCTTGGGAGATAAGCGAGTTTTATTAGGCCGGTGGGGGCTTGTAGTTTCGGCCGCCCATATAAGGGGATAAGGATCTACCCTTTCCATTTATGCCTTCTTCCTCCTTTGCTTATCCCTCCCTGCGTACTCGAGCTCCAGCGCCCAAGCCCGCATATCTCGCCTCGACCTACTCCAACCATGTCCGGAGCGGGAGGCAAGTGGATGGCCTCCTCCGTCACGGAGGGGCACATCAAAAGGTTGCGGAAAGCCAGATACCTGCACAACAACATTGCGCACCGGCTTCCAGACGAGGGGCAGCTCATCCCCACCCCTGGTCCCCATGAGAGGGTTGTATTTCTTCCCCATTTCCTCTGCGGACTGGCTTTCCTCTTCACCCGTTCGTCCGGGGGCTCATGTTCTATTACGGCCTGGACTTCCACGATCTGGCCCCGAACTTCATCCTCAACATCTCGGCGTTTATCGTCGTGTGCGAGGCCTTCCTCCGCATCGAGCCCCATTTTGGCCTATGGCTGAAGATTTTCAGCGTCAAGCCGAAGGTCGTGGGCGGACGCCAAGTGGAGTGCGGAGGCGCCATGGTGGGCAAGATAGCCAACGTTACATGGCTCGAGGGCGCCTTCATAGAGACCATCAAAGGGTGGCAATCGGGGTGGTTCTATATCACCGAGCCGTGTAACCCTGAATGGGCAGCGGCCCCCGAATCCGATCTGGCATCCCCACGTGGCTCACATCTTGGAAAGAGACGGGCCTGTCGTGGGGCAATCCGGCAGAAGTGACCGGACCTCAAACCTGCATCAAGGACCTGATCGGTAGGAAGGTTAAACTCGTCACCGAGGTCTAGGTCATGCTCTTCCGCCGGATTCTCCCGTGTCAACGACGGGCTTTCAATTTGTGGGAGTTCGACCCGGCCCTGCATCAGACTCTGTCCCGGCTTTTCGACACAAAGCATGAAGATGCCTGGAAGGTGCTATTCAAGAGCTCTGAGGTCCCCCCTCCCGTCACCGAGGATCACGGATTCTGCGCCAAGCGCCAAGCCAGCACGGTGTACTTTTCCCATTTCGGGATATTTTGTTTTTGATAGTTTAACTCTATGCGGGATCTAAACTCCCTTACCTTTGACAGGACTGGCTAAAGAAGTCTGGACAGGTCAATTATCCGGCTCCTTTGCCCGAAGACCCAGCGGATGCTCGTCTAACCAAGCTGCTGGTTCTGGCACCCCACGTGGTGCCAGAGAAGAAGGCCAAGAAGAAGAACACGGGGACTCGAAAGAGCTCCCGGTGCCTAGTGGTGTCGGATTCTTCGCCTGACAGCCCCGAAGCCCCCTCCGCCTCTGAAGACGAGGAGGAAGAAGAAGAAGAAGCCCCTCCCCCTCCAACAGGGGAAGGAAAGAAAAGGAAGGCCGCCCCAACTGGGGAGGCCGGAGGGTCCAAGAAGGGGAAAACCCTTCTGCCGGACTACGCCTCCGATGCCGAAGACGGCGGGGAGGAATGGCCATCCAGGGTCAAGCCCCTGGCAAAATCATAAGTGTCCGGATACCCGAATAACTTATGGCGCCCCTCTATTATTCGATAGCTTCTGATGCCGGATTTTCATTATGCAGTCCACCCAGAGCTCAGCTCGGCGATTCGTCCAGCGGCTCCCTGAATTTGTCGGATGTGAATAGCACTTCACTTCCAACGGCTTCCTCCCCACTCCCTGCGGACGACGCCGAGGTGGAGTCCCAAAAGGGACCGAACCAGGAGGAGGTGGTCCTGGAGGCGCCCCAAGGCGACCTCCCGGACTCCAGGCCCAAAGGGGGCAAAGCCCCGGAGGGATCTAAGTCTGGCCCCGGGCCGGACACTGCTCCAGAACCACCAACGGTTCCAGAGTCCGACAGGTGGCGCCTTTATAAGAAGGGCAAGCCTACGCCGCCGGCAACCTCCGTCCATCCGGAGGCGCCGGACAATTTGCTGGAGGCGCTTAACGGCGCCTCCATCAACGAGGAACACCGCACTGTTTTGAGTGCGGTGATTCAAAAGGTTCAGTCCGCCAAAAGCGGGCTGACAGGAGCCTGTACAAGTCTGTTAACAGGCTTTGAGGTATGTGTTCAAAACATATAAAAATGTTACCGCATAGACAGTAGCCCCTGATGCTCGGTTCGGCGTTCGGAAAAGAAAAGCCGAGCTGAGGATCTAAAAAGATATACGCAGGAGTCTAATAAAAATATGTCGATATGGGAAGGCAGGCTGCGCGGCTAACCTCTGCCGCACTGACTGCGGAGGTCAATGCATTGAAGGGAAGCCTCGAGCAGTCCGAGAGCGAGCTCGGCCGTGCCAAGAAGCAGCTCGAGGACAAGGAGGGTATGTAATACCGTATGTAAATGTATATAGAGATACTTGGTTGCAAATAATGACAGGACCAACTTAAATGTTGCAGGGGCCACGGCCGAGGTGGTGACCCTGAAGGAGGCGGTCTCCAAGGCTGAAAACAGTGCGGCCCTAGAGCGCGCCGAGCGAGAGAAGCAGGAGGCGCGGGTGGCGGAGGTGCAGCAAGAGCTCCAGGCTCTCGTGGAAAAACACGAGAGTTTGGAGCGTGACTCAAAGACTCGAGAGTCTGAGCTCGCATTGGCGCTTGAGAGTGCCAAAAACGCTAAGGCCGAAGCCCAGAAGGCCCTCCAGGAGATCGAGGCGATGAAGAAAATAGCGGCGGGTAAGGCATTTTTTATGCAAAGCAAGAATATAAAAGTTAATTATCTGCTACTTACCCGAATCCGGAGCTCTCCAGGAGCGTTCGCCGATCTGCCCCGTAGTGTATCTGATGCCGCCACATACTACCGAGCCGAGGAGGGGAGCTCGACGGAAAAAGTGTTCTGGTCTCAGTATGCTGAGGCCGAACATCCGGTGCCCCTGAGCGACCAGCTGAAGCAGCTGGTCAAGCTCCACAAGGTGGCCGAACATGCCATGAAGGGCCTCATAGCTCGGCTGTGGCCTGGAGAAGCCATGCCTGGGAGCTACTTCGGTCTGCTGCGGCGGCTGGTGGACGCGTGTCCGTGGATTGAGGTCGTCAAGTGCTCCGTCTGTATCGAAGGTGCCCGTCGGGCTCTTGCCCGTGCTAAAGTGCACTGGGGCAAGCTCGACGCTGAGAGGCTTTTGACGGACGCGCCCCCGCCGGGTAAGGAGTATCGCACGCCTGAGATGTATTATAAGGGCGTCCTGAAGGGTGCTCGCCGTATAGCGGACGAATGCACTAAAGATGTAATTTTTGAGTAGGCTCGCATCTGTTATCTTGTACGCTGAAAACTTTGTTATATGCACTAAGAAACGCTTGTTAATTTAAAATATTACCTTCTGTGCAGCCGTTTATCAAATTTGAGAGATGCAAGTCGTCGGCTTCGACCCCCATGCCACGAGTGCAGGGGTGTTCGGGATAAACCTGAGCGCTCTTGTTCCCATTCTTGGGTCCATCTAGGGAGGCGCTCAGCACAACAAACCAGGCCGTCGGACTTATAATGCTTTATCACTCTCACTTAGCCATAGAATTCTATAATTTTAAATTTCGGCGAAGCCCCTAGTATTCGGAAGACCGAGTTTGGGGCGCTATCCACGCCTAGGCCGGATAAGTCCGGTTCCTCGCTCTAAGCGGCATAAGTCTTTAAGGACTCGAAAAACCTCGCGAACAACGACCGGTCTCTCGCACTATCATGATGGTCAGTTTTAGCTTTCTCTACTGAGGTGTTAACCCAGCTCAACTGGGGCACAATCGCAGTAGTTCTCCCAGCGCTACCTTAGCCAACATTGCGGAACGTAAGGTACCAAAACATGGGAGCCGGGCAAACCCAACTATTGACCAAAGACATGATTCGGAGCCGATGCATATAGTGCTATAAGTTCGGGGTGCCGCACTCATAAGAGTGTTCGGTCTTCTCACACCATGTTATGGGGTGCTTTAGCCCCTGGTGTATTGTCCGTACCAAAGTGTACAGTTGCATAATGTCATGACTGAACATATATATAAAAAGGAATACAATAATAGATAGAAGCTATGTATTGTTTATTGTTAAAAAATTGCTGCTATGAAAGCAGAACGATACAAATAGTGCGATAAGCAAGGGGTGGGATTATTTGACATGTCCCCCTCCAGGGGCAAGCTGCGGGATTTTAAGTAAAATAGGTAGTAAGCTCGTTATAGAGACCACCTGGACATTTGACGCGGCTTGTCCTTACCCTGGCTATTGCATCGTGTGTTCGGCGAGTGTATTGCCGGACAGGCCTTCTAAGTAGTTGGGTCCTAAAAGTATATATAAAAAAAGGAAAACGGCCGAATAGGGAGCCCCTAAGTGCGGTTGAGCCGCATTCTGGGCGTGCTGTAGTTGTGCCCCTCCCCTTATGCCCATGGTATGTTCAAAGCGTAATTATGTACGCGTGGTACCGATAGCACCATCTGACCAGGGCTGGGGTTGGGGCCGCACTCCTATGCTTGCTCGGATCGTGCCAGCCGACTCTGTTGTAGGTTGCTTCGGGCGCACTTGATGTTGTCCGGACGTTTAATACCCGGATTGGAGAGCTGCCTTGAGAGGCTGCTCTGTTCTTCCGCCGCCAGGGCTGCTGTGTGCTCCTCCGTTCGAAGAGAGCATTCGGTGTTTCCATTTACCGTGATGACTCTGCGAGGGCCTGGCATCTTGAGCTTGAGATATGCGTAGTGCGGCACCGCATTGAACTTTGCAAATGCGGTTCATCTGAGCAGGGCGTGATAGCCGCTGCGGAATGGGACTATGTCGAAGATTAACTCTTCGCTTCGGAAATTATCCGAGGATCCGAAGACCACTTCGAGTGTAACTGAGCCTGTACAGCTGGCTTCTACACCCGGTATGACACCTTTAAAGGTTGTCTTTGTGGGTTTGATCCTTGAGGGATCTATACCCATTTTTTGCACTATATCCTGATAAAGCAGGTTCAGGCTGCTGCCGCCATCCATGAGGACTCTGGTGAGGTGAAATCCGTCAATGATTGGGTCTAGGACCAATGCGGCGAATCCGTCGTGACGGATGCTGGTGGGGTGGTCCCTTCGATCAAATGTGATCGGGCAGGAGGACCATGGGTTGAACTTTGGGGCGACTGGCTCCAACGCATAGACGTCCTTGAGAGCACGCTTCCGCTCCCTCTTGGGGATATGGGTTTTTTATATCATGTTCACCATCCGCACTTGCGGGGGGAATCCCTTCTATCCTCTGTTGTTTGGCGGCCGGGGCTCCTCCTCGTTATCGCTACGCAGCCCCTTGTCTCTGGTTTCGGCACTTAACTTGCCTGCCTGCTTGAACACCCAACAATCCTTGTTGGTGTGGTTGGCTGGTTGTTTGGGGGTGCCGTGTATCTGGCACGAGCGGTCGAGTATCCGGTCTAAGTTGGATGGGCCCGGAGGGTTTCTTTTGAATGGCTTCTTCCGCTGACCGGGTTTGGAGCCTCTGAATCCGGCGTTGACTGCCGTATCCTCGGTATTGTCGCCGTTAATGTGGCGTTTGTGCTTGTTGCGGCGTGACCTGCCATTGTTGTCTTTGGTATCCGAATTACCAGGGCTCTTGGTTATGTTATTGCTACGAGCTAGCCAGCTGTCTTCGCCCGCGCAGAAGCAGGTCATGAGTGTCGTGAGGGCTGCCATAGATTTCGGCTTTTCCTGTCCTAGGTGCCTGGCAAGCCATTCGTCTCGGATGTTGTGCTTGAAGGCAGAAAGGGCCTCGGCGTCCGGACAGTCGACTATTTGATTTTTCTTGGTTAGGAACCGTGTCCAGAATTGCCTGGCCGATTCCTCTGGCTGCTGGATTATGTGGCTTAGGTCATCGGTGTCTGGTGGTCGCACGTAAGTGCCCTGGAAGTTGTCAAGGAATGCGGATTCCAGGTCCTCCTAGCAACTAATTGACTCTGTTGGCAGGCTGTTAAGCCAATGTCGAGCTGGTCCTTTAAGCTTGAGCGGGAGGTATTTGATGGCGTGTAGATCATCCCCACGGGCCATGTGGATATGAAGGAGGTAATCCTCGATCCATACCGTGGTATTAGTTGTGCCGTCATATGATTCAATGTTTACGGGCTTGAAACCCTCGGGGATTTGATGATCCATTACTTCATCTGTGAAGCATAGTGGGTGTGCGGCGCCCCAGTACTGGGCTATATCGCGGCGCAGCTCGGATGAGCTTGGTCTGTTGTATTCGGCCTGGCTGTATTTATCATATTCAGTGTGATGGTTATCATCACGTGATGTGGGGCGCCCACGCGATCCGTAGATCGATCTTGTTTGCCTTGCCTTGTCCTCCAGTATGTCTCGCAGGTCTGTTGCGTCTCCCCGTACTCTGTGATGTTTTGAGCGATGCTGGGGTGCGGCTTGGGTCGAGGGCCCGAAGGTCGCTCTGTCGAGGCCACGGGGTGGCCGATCGGGCGCATCGTACGCTGGTAATGTAGGTCTAGTTGCTTCCTCCTCCAGTTGGGGTAGCATCGTGCGCTTTGGGTAGCTCTTGGAGGGGCACTCGAGTTTATACTCTTCGACCGCCAGGACTTCGGTCCATCTGTCGGCTAGCAAGTCTTGGTCTGCTCTAAGCTGCTGCTGTTTTTTCTTGAGGCTGTGTGCCGTGGCCATAAGCCTGCGTTTGACACGCTCTTGTTCGACGGGATCCTCTGGCACGACGAATTCGTCGTCGTCGAGGCTTGCCTCGTCTTCGGAGGGAGGCATATAGTTGTTGTCCTCAACCTCTCTGTCGGCCGCTCTCTCATGAGGGCTGGCTCCTTCGTCCTCCTGCACTGAATCCTGCTGCAGGGGGTTATCTTCGGCACTTTCCGGCGTGTTGTTATCTCCGGTGCCGGATTCGCCATTCTTGCTTTCGCGGGATTTAGAGCGGCGCCGCTGACGTCGGCGCTTGGGTTGCTTCTTGGAGGGGTCATCCTCCGTTTTTTCCTTGCCATCCCCTGCTTTGGGGGTGTCCACCATGTATATGTCATATGACGAGGTGGCTTTCCAGTTCCCTATAGGTGCTGGTTCTTGGTCGTGTCCTTCATCGGCGTCCATACCGCCGATGTCTTTGGAGTCAAAGTCGAGCATGTCGGTTAGATCGTCGACAGTGGCTATAAAGTGGGTGGTGGGTGGGTTTCGAATTTCTTTGTCGTCCGTATCCCAACCCTGTTGACCATAATCCGGCTAGGGCTCTCCTGACAAAGAGAGAGACTTTAGGGAGTTCAGGATATCGCCAAAGGGCGAGTGCTGAAAGACGTCCACGGCGGTGAACTCCATGATCGAAGCCCAATCGGGTTCGATCGGAAGGGGTGCGGAAGATTCGGAATCCGAAACGGAGTCCGGCACCTTGGAGTCACGGGCCTTGCAAAGGACTAGGCTGGTATTCGGCTCTATCGCTGTAGAGATTGCGGCTCCTGGGGCGGCGTCCAACCGTCTGTCCCTGGTTAGCGCAGTTGGCTCCGAACTAATGGTCGGAGCGGACTCCTGAGCGGCACTCTAGACGCTGTCCGGCGGCAGAGCTAGGTCATGCCCATCGAGACAGTGCGGCGCGCTCGGCCGTGGCTCGAATACGTCGAAGATCAAGTCCCCGCGAATGTCGGCCATGTAATTTAAGCTTCCAAACCTGACCTGATGGCCAGGGGCGTAGCTTTCGATCTGCTCTAGGTGGCCAAACGAGTTGGCCCGCAGTGCAAAGCCGCCGAATACGAAGATCTGTCCAGGGAGAAAAGTCTCGCCCAGGATTGCATCATGGTTGATGATCGAAGAAACCATCGGGCCTAAAGGCGACGACACAGAGGAACTCTCAATGAAAGCACCAATGTCGGTGTCAAAACCGGTGGATCTCGAGTAGGGGGTCCCGAACTGTGCGTCTAGGCGGATGGTAACAGGAGACAAGGGACACGATGTTTTTACCCTGGTTCGGGCCCTGTCGGTGGAGGTAAAACCCTACTCCTGCTTGATTAATATTGATGGTATGGGTATTACAAGAGTTGATCTACCACGAGATCAGAGAGGCTAAACCCTAGAAGCTAGCCTATGGTATGATTGTTGTTCGTCCTATGGACTAAAACCCTCCGGTTTATATAGACACCGGAGAGGGCTAGGGTTACACAGAGTCGGTTACAATGGGAGGAGATCTTCATATCATATTGCCAAGCTTGCCTTCCACGCCAAGGAAAGTCCCTATCCGGACACGGGACGAAGTCTTCAATCTTGTACCTTCATAGTCCGGGAGTCCGGCCAAAGGTCATAGTCCGGTCATCCGGACACCCCCTAATCCAGGACTCCCTCAACTGACGTGTAGCCTCACCCCGCACGTACACACGCACGCACACAAGACACACATGCAATACACGCACGCATGTAGGCATGCAACACTGACACGTACACACACACGCATGCTGGCGTGCAACACTGACACGTACACATGCACTCACAAACACACGCACGTACGCACCCATGCATGCAACACTAAAACATACCCTTGTATGCACGCAACACTCGCACGCCTGCATGCACACAACACACGACGCAAGACACACATTCAACCTATACGTGCATGCACCCTTTGTTAAGGACATGGATTGTTACGAGTATTAATCAATCTTATCTGTGATAAGCAGAACATTGATGTTTGCAGCGGTCTTTATGAATCACAATGTATCGAACGGGCTATCAACATAGTAGGCTTAGAGCAGGTACAATAGTACACAGTCAGCAGGCTATTAGCAGTTCCACGTCATCAAATTCATAGCTGGAAGAGAGAGAATGAAGAGAAAAGGAGGGAGCGGGCGCTTGAGCTATCGCCGGCTCGAGCGCAAGAAACAAGAAATCGAACCTGCATGCAGCCCGCATGCAGCCGTGTGAGCCCGCGTGCCTCTCCTTTCCACCAATGAGCATGTGCCTTCTTTTCTTCTTTCACATGCAAGCATTAAATACAAGTAGCTAGTTTAGGCTGCCCGTAATGGTAGTACCATAGGTAATATCATGCATGCCAACTAAGCAATTTTGATAAGATGGCATAGAATTAAATGAAGAAAGAGATGCTTGAGTATCATATCATGATACTGTATCACATTAAATAATATGCTACTTTGTGTCATGCATGGCAATAAATATAATAATTTATGATACCAACATATGATACTTGGCATTACGGATGTAGTATCATACACTAGTATTATATACATGATACTAGTATATGATACTCCCCATTACAACCAGCCTTACAGCCCATCTATTATATTAGCTGGCTATTATAAAGGCTCCAAGTGACATGGCATTGGTATATAGCCAGCAGCTGACTTTCTTATTAAACAATCATCGGTTTATGAAATGCCCGCTTCTGACTGCCCTGGCCCACCAAAGGTTCCTCTGCTGTGCGCTACCTGCGTTGGGTCACTGACATGCAGGCCATGCACCCAAAGAGCCCACACTTCAGTGAAAGAAAAATGCGGTGTCCTAGGTTAGAGTCGAGGGCGCCACTCGCGGCACACCCGGCTGAACACGCCTCCGTGCCGCATTCAAATGCCTCCATGAAACCCGCCCGTGTGGAAGCCGAGAAACCCACTCTGGACACACGTCCGTTCATGACTGGGCCGGCGTTAAACGCAACACCGGCCGAGCTCCTCCCGTCCGCCGTCTATTTAATCTCCTATTTAAATGAGACCAAACGTCGGCCAAGAATCGCACACCTCCGCCGCTCCCCTATCTCCTCCACCATTTTGTCCACTCTTACAATGGCTTACAAAGAGTAGTTATTCCGCATCCAAGCCGGCTGGGTAGCCCGCCGGATACGAGCTATGCAGCTCACTGATCCACCTCCCTTCCCTCGCCCGACGGAGCCAGTTGCCGCCCCAAGCCGGCGCGCGGTTCAGCCACTCGCCGCTCCAGGCCAGCTCGATGAGGAGCGGCACACGGGCGTCGTTGCTGCCGTCCACGCCGGCGCCTCGTACTGTGTCTCCCGTTTCTGTGACCGAGACTCCCATGCCGGCGGCCGGCCATGCAAGCAGCAACAGAAGCCGGGTGCGCGGAGAGCAGCGAGTCGGTGGCCAGCGCCTCCGCGTCCGCCGCCATCATCGAGGAGAAGTAGAACACAGGAGGCCGCCGCCGCTTGGGTCCCATGAAGGCCACCGCGGAGGCAACGCTGGCGTACACAGCAGGTGTCTTGCCGGATCCTTTTGTTGCGAGGACCTTCGTCGACCCCGCATGGGCTCCACAAAAGAGGGCAATGTTAGGATGAACTCGAGCCGGTGCCGGCCATGGCAAAGTAGTCGCCAATATTTTGGCTTCCCTGGGCAAGATCCAAACAGCCCCTCCCAACAGATTCAAATCCCTCGTTCGCTGTGGAATTTTGCGATCTATTGTTTTCATGGACTAGCAAGATGCCCGTGCATTGCACGGAACATCAAGATGCATTTTTTTACAAACTCCCACATGCATGCAAGGGATAATTAATGTCCTCCTTTGCTAGTACCACGAGGCAAACACCATTAATATTTCATCGATTAGTGTTAGTGGCCTTGTATATCTGCAAATTGTAATTTTGATAGTTTCCCCTTGTATATAAAAATGGAGGGAGAAAGATGAGAGATAAGGTGAGGAGGAGTGGGGCGTGGTGGTGACTGGTGGTCGGACTGGGCGGAGGCATGGGGATGGACGGCGCATTATGTATAGGTTTGTATCTCTCTCTCACACACCCACGTAGGTGGGGGACGTGCACGAAGAGAAGAGGTGCACGCATGGCGCACGTACTCCCGTCTCTTTCCCAACCACACCCGCGCGGGTACACAATGGAGCTCTTTTCTGTACGAAAAAGGCAGCCCACGTGGTAATTTGGCACATGTACTGGTTGTCCACTTGGTGGAGGGAGGATCGTCTACCACGGGTGAACAAACAAATTGCGACTTGACGTGTTATGTTAAATTAAAAAAAGAGGCAAACCATGTGGGGCCTACCTTAGAGGCAAGGCTCTATACATTGGAGTACTTTTGATGTGTCCCATCAACTCGCAGAATGAGGAGAAGCTTGCTTAGTATGCCGTCTCCCCAGCCCACGGGCGCGGTGGCTCGCAAGATGAGGTGAAGCTTGCTCCATCGCCCACGTGCGCGGTGGCTCGCAGCACGAGGAGAAAATTTTACTACTCCCTCTGTTTACTCCTCGTCCCTACTACGTACTTTGGTTAGTACTCCCTCCATTTACTTATACAAGGCCACTATAAAAAAATACATTTTGCATCTATACAAGGCCACAAATAGTAATCGAGACAAAAGTTACTACTCCCTCCTTTCCAGTTTATGGCTCAATTTCAAAATCTCTCCAACCAAGGTAGACGGTGAGTGGTCGAATTAATTTCGTAGTTTGCACAAGTAATTAGTACGCTCATTTTTCTCAAGAAGTTGTGTTTACCGAGGCATTAATTAGAACGAATGCATGAATGACCACTAAATTTCCGTGAACTTGTACGTGCATTGGTTAGTTTCCTCTTGACACTGCTTGCGTCGGGTGATCTAACGCACCTCAAAATCCAACATGTAATGGTACTACTACTAGTATAGTAGAATTGAGACTTATCAAACGGAAAAACGAATGTTTTTTAGATGAGCCCTATAAACCCTAGTGGGTACGTACTCCGTAAAAACAGATTTTTCCAAAACTAAGTCGCTCCCTTTCATGAATTCTGTAGTAGTATACTCCTCCATCGATGCTCCCTTTCATGAATTATGTACTTCCTGTCACCAACATGTGGGACATATAGCAACCGGGTCGACGTGTCAAGCACCAAATAACAGTGCAGAACAGCAGGGGGACGCACCCCACTCGTACCGGCCCAGTAGTAGTAATGAGCAATGAGACGTCAAATCACAATGCCGCACTTTCCCAGGCGGACGAAGCAACCCTTATTTCACACTTCGGTTCGCCATCATCTCAAACCACGTACTAGTATTGCTTCTGCCTCAAGAGGGACACGCGCATCGCCTTGGTACATCATGACACGTGGGACCGCATGACAGGCCATGCTCCCCCGCCGATCGCTCGGTAAAATCACCTCATTTTTACTATACTTCCTCCGTATTGGTTTACTACATGGCATGCACGTCGTTCTAGGTTGAGAATTTAACTGGCTATATATGTGATGAACAGTAGTCTAGACTTTTAAAAAATGTATACTTTTGTACAGTAGTACTATCAATGGATTGTGCCATGGAGCAAAAATTGAAATAAAAAAAGGTAGTACATATAGAGAGCGCTCGTTGCCAAATTATGCATATAGTACTATTAAAAAGCTAGTATGTGCTTAATTGGGGTGCTAAATTCAATTAAAGAAATACTAGTAGTATGTACATACTGAAGAGTTAAAGTAACGAGAAGAAACATAACATAGTTCTGCTGGGGGCTCATCACAACACACCCCTCAAATTAAACTAAGCACACCTGAAATTAAACTACGCAACTAATCCGGTAGACACTGCATTAGAAGTTTAGAACCACCATGAGCAACGACACTGCCACCTTACTCGGAGTCCTCGTCCACGTCCTCGACTTCGTCCTTGTCCCTATTCCTCTTGGCCGATACTTCTTTGCTTGAACAGCACACTTGGCTGTTGCTCTTCATCCAACCCTTGTAGATATTGAAGCAAAGGTAGCCATCCATTGCAGCGTAGTGGATGTGGTCTATATCTAGTACATTCCGCTGCCATGCATGACGATGAAACGTGTATGGAGGTTTCTCCAGTTTACCATATGAAGGATGAAACATGGCTCCTGCCAGGGTCAGCATTGAAGGCTGACGAGAGGGCACCAGCCGATTCTTCTGGAGGTCGAAGGGGTTGCCTACAACAAGGCCTATCTGACCCAGGACTTCTTCGTCATTCGTAAAGTCTATAGTAACGAATTTCACTGTTTTGTCCTTGAGGAAGGTCTTAAAATCCTGGCACTCAACGTCGGCATGGCATATGTGGTAGACCAAGCAAATGTTATGTACGCAAACCTGGATCACGGCGGGCTTCTTCCTCTCTTCGTCCTTTAGATACTTGTCTCGTCCCAGGACTGTGGTGTACTCAACATCTAGCCCAGCGACCCACTCATCATCTGAGTTTTCGAACATGCGTCTGAAGCAAGAAAGGCATCCTTTCACCGTCACGGAAGAACGGGTGTAGATGACGTCAACTCATCGCCGGTGATGGTTCTAACCTTGTACCCACCGCCGATCCTGGAGATTTGGGACGCCATGGATTTGGGAGGAGGGTTAGGATTAGTGGAACTGCCGTAATGAGAATGGACGGGACGACTAGGAGCGAACCGCCGTAGTATTAAAGGACGTGCGGGTACGAGTAGGAGCGAACTGCCAGCGTGCGAACGGCAGGGTAGTGGCTTTCCATTCTCCCATGATACGGGCTTCCGAGAGCCCTTGGATCTGAGATCGAACGCTTGCATGGCGTGATTCTAGACCTATGGGTGAATATCCTATCCTGGAGGGTTATTCTGCAAATTTTCAGCAACTTAGCATGCGACCGTTTGATCTCAGATCCAAGGGCTGCCAGTAGCCCATATCATGGTCGCGCCTACCACGACCATCGCGTCGTCCGCGTGGTCGCGCCCTTGGAGATTTAACACGGTATGTTAGGCTATCTGATGTTGGCATGTCATACATAGTCATCACTTAGTCACTCATACTACAACATGGTTGGCTATAAGTGTATTTTTTTACTCCTCTCTATCTCTTTCTTCGTACTCAAGGAAGAAACGGTGCTAGTAAGCGCGTGCATTTATTGCATTTGCCAAGAAGTGACCTCTTCCAATGAAATGGTGTTGCTAAGTTTGCTTCATTTAATTAGCTATAGACTCAAAATTGTCTTTTCACCTAGGTACACGTGCTTAGCATCGTTTCTTCCTTGGGTCACCAAACTAGTCTCTCTCTTCTTGATTAACTTGCCGCATCAAACTTTATGCCTATGTGGCAAGCTTAAGCACCTGTAGGAGCAAGTAAAAGTAAGTACAATAGTGCGCTTTACATGGCATTTTTGCATATGTGGAGGAAAGAGAGGCAAGGAAAAAGTGGAGAAGTGGGCTCTCATGCAAGAGCCAGCCTCTACTACATGGTGGAGCATTGGGAGAGGCACCTGTATGGAGGTAGACAGGAATCTGGGAGACTCACGCCGGTCGTAGCGCCGCAGTTAAAATGATAATGGCAAGTCAAATCACGGGGCCCCACCTGTCTAGCAGTAACTCGCTGTCAAATCACACAGCCCTACGTTTGCAGCAGCTACTCCCTCGTCTTCTCGCGTCTCTGTCTAACCGACTAGGCGGAACTTCCCCGCCGTCTACCGCGCAGGAAAAGCCCCGCCCTCGACTTTTAAATACAACTACATCCGCTTAAGAATCCAATGATATACTTTTTGTGACATAGTAACTCATATTTAGTTAGTCAAATGGATGACCTAGAACTACGTGCAGGCCCTATAAACCGAGACGCCTAAAAATAAAAAAACCAAGACGGAGAGGGTAGTTCAGCATGTATCTTTTTAGATCAATATAGTCGGGATTCACCAAGGAGCAAAACCACGTGGTAGGATGCTCCTGTCGTGTTGGCGTAGAACCTCAAGCAGGGTCAGTCCACACACGAAATGGCTACACACTTAACAGGACCCCTTTGGCCGACATGTAGCTCATCCACCGTCTTGTTCCACATGCGATGCACCAAATTACAGTTCAGAGCAGCGGTTGGAATTGGAGGCACCCCGATCATAGCGCCGCAGTAGTAGAAAATGAGCGACGAGGGGTCAAATCACAAAGCCCCACCTTTCCCGCATTAAGCTGGACGGACGAAGCAACCATCATTTCACTCTAGGGCGCAAGAGCATAAAGAAAATAGAAAACAATGATGCGTCCGACAGCTACCTAGGGCACCCTAGGGTAGGGGTCTCCACTATAGATCCTTTTTTTTAAAGCGCCTCCACTACAAATCGGCTTTCCCTCGTCCTCTTGAAGAAAACCGATGATGAGTGTGGCGGTAGGGTTTGTAGGAGTACTACGGCATGCGGGGCCACGTCATAGTAAACGGGTTCGAGCCGACGCCCTAAATATGTGTGGGCCGTTTGGTTTTACGGGAACGAGGCAACATTTTGGGTTTGGGGACCAATGGAGATATAGTACGTACAAAAAATTGTGGACGTAGGTTCGACCGAAAGGCAATGATGCATGGGCCGTGCATTTTGATATACCCAGGGCCGCGTGAAATTTCCTACTCTACTCAAAACTAGTAAGGTACACATGTATTGAACGCATGAGATTTTGAAACCAAATTATCAATAAATACACACTATAGCATGTAAAGCTTTGAGTCATATATGCATGATGTAGATGTTCATTTAGTTCTTATAGTTCATCTCATTCAAAATCAATAAGTTTTATAAAAATGTTAAGATTCATGGGGTTGTGAAGTTAGTGCAAAGTTGGGTCATCTATTTTGGAATGGAGGGAGTAAATCATAAAGTAAAAAACAAATAATGGAAATTCATTTAGAAAAAAATAATCAATTATGATACAGAAGATTCTAGAACAAAGGAGAAGTGCTTGTGTTTTGAGGTTTGTGCATTATGCTTAAGTTCAACCATGGAGTCTTCTAAATTGTACATGTGGCAGATCTGGTGGAATGTTGATGATATCCAACGGCTAGTAGTGCTCGAATTTGCCTATCTCTCCACTATCGAGTTAGCTTCATTCAGCGACCATCTTTCAAAGTTATTAGCACACTATATAGTTCTTGTGCCATAGTTGCATGTTTTGGGAAAAAAAGCTACTAGTGGGTTGTACTATCTATTTAGGAATAGAAGATGTATACATGGAAGTTGTAGGGAAAGAGATGACATGGAGCATCTCAATTCCTATGAGTAGGGATTGGAAAAGAGATGTCATTTGGTTCACATCATAGGAACTTCTCTATTGAATCTAGAGATGGCATGTATCTCAATTCCTATGAGGAGGGATTAGAAAAGAGATATAATTTGGTTCATATCATAGGAACTTTTCTATTGAATATACGCTAATGTTTATTTTCCTTTGAAATTAAGGGAGTATAGGAATCCATTCATATGAACCAAGTGGCTCTAAAGCTATAGAAATGATATCATGTTTATTTCCTTTGAAATGTGGAGTATATGAATCTATTCCTATGAACCAATTGGCTCTAAAGGAAAAAATCCTATAAAAATCATATCATATAGAGTTCCTATGATATTCCTCGACATTAAAGGATGCTTGAAATTGCTGCGGGTGATATGATGGTCTTTCTTTGTAGACTCCTCACCCAACTTTATAGTTACCTCTCGAAGATGAATGAAATGACATATATATGGTATTCTACATGTGCAATTTGGTACACGAAAACTCGGTAAAAGTTTGCGAGGTTCGAATTTTCAATAAAGCTATATGCACTGCATTTTGGAATGGATGGAGCATACGACAGTTGCTAACACTCACGTGGAAGATTTTTGTGTAGGAGGAGTGTCTGTTCTGTTAAATGACATGGCAAAACTGACACTGTCGGATGCCGATCTAACGGTTCTTACGGCGTTCATCAGGAAAAGGCTTGTGGCGAACTTTTGTTGGATAATGATTTACGGACACATGCATTGCATTGATACGTGCCCCCCTCTCTCTCTCACACACACGCACCCTCATGAGTCACGACTCTCCCGAGTGCTCTCGCAGACTCGCACGTCGCACCCACCATCTATCTGCAGGTAGGCACCACGCACATATGTCCTCTTC
This sequence comes from Triticum aestivum, assembly GCF_018294505.1. NCBI lineage: Eukaryota > Viridiplantae > Streptophyta > Magnoliopsida > Poales > Poaceae > Triticum > Triticum aestivum. The sequence continues at coordinate 768,630,712 of NC_057801.1, forward strand.
ACACCCTACCCTCAGAACTTCTAAAAAACAAAAGACGGCGTACATTTTATTTTAGCTCACACGTCACACACTTGTACTATTACTCTTGCGGCGAACATTCTTTGGGCATAGTATATTGTACTCTCACGAAGAGAAGCGGTGCACGCACGCACTAGTTCTCTCACACCCACTCACGGGTACACGTAGGAGCGCATTTTTTTGAAGCTGGTACAACAAAATCACTCCACTATATATAAAAGCAGGAGCCTTAGCGCTTGCTTTACTAGGGTTCCTCTCGTTCACTCTCTCATGCTCTCCAGATCTAAGCAACACATAGGTGGCCACACTCTCTCTCAGCTCACGGCTGGTCACAAATCTGGCTGGACAACCTCGACCGGGGCAGGGGTGTAGGTGCATCGTTCACGCTGTCGTCGGCGGCGAGGGAGGAGACCAACGGCTACCCGCGCGTCCCGATCGGCGGCCATGTCGTTCTCTCTGAGAGAGCGCCGGCTCGGGAGGGCCTTCGACCCCTTCTTCCTCCCTGCAGTATTGTGGCCAAGATGCGGCCTCCCGACGCCATCTTTGCAACATGCCGACGACCCTCAGGTATATATTCCTCCGAAACCTGCCCTGCTCTACTGCCCCAGCTCCCTTCGTGTGGATCCTTTTCTACTTCTGTCCGCTGTTCCAAAGCCACTTAGACTTCTACTATTATTAGAAGTAAAGCTATTTCATACAGTCGACTCAAAGCGTTGGTTCATACAGGGAAGAAAGTGGGAAAGTTGTAGCATGAATCTTGGACTTGGTTCTAAGAGGAAACGGGGGAAAGTAGTAATATCTGTCACTGTTTAAATAACCGTATTTCTTATTTGCGCAAACAGGTATGTCTGTCTCCATATCGTTTCGGGATGTCTATCTCCGTATCGTTTCTATCCGCGCAATCAAAAGCACACACCTCAGTTTTAGTACAACTGCGCAAAATGAGATGGCTATCCCTCGTTGCCGTCGTCTAACCTCCCATCTTCAAGGTATCCCTACATTGGTAGTAACTAAGGTAGAATGACCAACGCAATCTAAAAGAAGTTGATTCGTACGTTTTACTTCCTGATTGCAGTGCAGGGATGAGCGAAAACAACTGCATCCTAGTCCGGAATGCACTTTCTACCAGTTCATCCATGGACCGAGGACTAGCTGGCACGGCTGCACGGTGGTTTTTTGGACAGGTGCGCGGACAAGAGGCATTGTGGTCTGCTTATTTATGCAAATAGCGGTGCTTAAATTTAGTGGAATGCACAAGAATTTCACCTGGTCAGTACACTGCATGGTTCAGTTCAGCATTCCAGTTGAGACCACAATTATAATTGGTTATTCTGGAATGAGAGAACCTAACCCTGAATGGTGGCAACAAGAAAAAACCAGAGTGAACTCCAGGACATTTAAGCCTGCCGGGAGGCCCTTTGCTCAGAGAGAAGCCTTGCTTGTTTTTTCCTGATTTGTAAACCTTATCACAACTTTGTCTTTTGCTGTGAACTAGTATATGTTTGATATGTTCTATGAATCATTGAGATGTATAAAATTGCTTAACTTATGCTTTCCAAGTTTTTTATGAAGACGAGTTTAATGTGAGTGTTCCACATGAGCGCTGGACTAGTGTGTGAACGTTTGGAATTTATTACATTGTGGCCTCAGTTAACTGCATGAACCACTGTAACAAGATACATAGTTGCTTATATGTCAGACAGCAGATTGTTGATTGTTAGCTGGTCGATAGCCTAGTGTTGAAGCGAGCTGAGCCAATGTGTCGTGTTTTGCACAACTGCTTGCAAGTGGGGTAGCACCAATAGTGTTTACAAGTACTTATGTATACATCGGCGCACGGTTCTCGAACAAGTGCTCTATTTCATCAAAACACATACTACTCGTATGATAAACCGTGACAACTTATGTCTTACCATGCCATATTCATGAAAAAACTAGTGAGGACGCATCTGTTTCGGCAACAATTACGATGGTTCTCACATGATTCATGGGCACACAAAAGTAGCAGCAGTTCCCATAGACAGATTCAAACAGAGTACTAGCCCCAGAGGGGTCGATAACAGGCAAGGTTCGAATAATTAGACACAATCCAAACTACTATTAAACACTAGCTGGGGCAACTATTTCATGCCTCGATCTAATTTGGGCTGGACACAAGACGGACCTTGCCATGAACATCATCGAGGACGTCCCGCAGCAGCTCAATCATGTGAACCTTCATGAAGACAACCTTGTGGCCTTGCCACTGATAAACTTGTTTGTGGAGGCATGCCACGTCATCTTCCTACGTAAGCTTGACAAGAACAGTATTGCTCACAAACGAAGGAGTAGCTTTGAACTTCTTGTGCTTCAGTACACCCTGGACAACACGCCTGACAACAGTGAAGCTGGAATTCAACTCTTCATTGGTATAACCGCAAATGGCTTCCAGGATCCAACAGCCTAAGAACTCTGTTTTCCCAGTGCGTATATTCAGGTCGTCCGCCTCATAGCGAGTGACATGTACAACCACACAATCCTTGTCTGCATCAGGGCTCTAATTGAAACGAACTCTGAATTACTTTTCAGTATAAGAAACACAAGTTATTTAAACCACTACGTATACCATGGCATCGAAGCTAATAAAATTTTGCATTATTAATCACCACATACTTCCTTTTCTAAAAAATCACCACATACTTAGATGAAAAACCACAATCGAGATCGACAAAGAAGGAAATCACCTTGGGCAGCTCAGCGGGGGGGGGGGACACATCCTCGAAGGGGGAAAACTGCTCCTGTAGTGCCATGGGGGCTGTAACCTCAAACGGGGCGTTGACCATCTCAGTATCTGGGGTCGCCTCGGTGGTTGCCTCCATCTTCTTGGAGCTCTCTGTCTCGTGGGGATCAGCCTCCCGCGTCTGCTCCAATGTCGGCAGATCTTTGCCTGGTTCTCCTTGGTCCATCATGAAACTAATGAATACTAGGAGACCACTGAAAGGAAAACACAAACGCAATGACAATGAAACAAAAAAGAGAGTGAGGACCGGTTACTGCTTTGCAAAAGTTCTTTTTTTCCTCTGAACGAAAATATACCAACATCACGGATCCGCTTACCTTCCCTTCGTTCAGAGAGAAGAACAGTGGTAGATGCAAGTGTTGCCTTTCTTGAAGACGGTGAGGGAGAAGGGGATTCAGTGAAGAGTTAAATGATGGTTGATACGACGGCTCGTTACTGCCGCACTACGACCGGGGTGACTCTCCGCCTGCATACTGCCTTCTAATTTGGTGGATGGCATTTTGGCCCGCGCGCTGCATGGCCCGCATGTCGGTGAACAAAAGTATAACGACATTCAGTAGAGGGAGACGTTTCAATGACCTAGGAGGAGCCAGAAGCGGTAGAGTGTCTCCACTGTACTAGTAGTAATTATTTTTCTGGGTAGCTGTAGAGTGTCTCCACTGTACTAGTAGTAATTGTTTCTCGGGTCCCAAGACAAAACAGCCCATCCACACTAGTAAATAGTAAAATCAATTCAAAACCCATATATTTACTGAATGAGATGCGCTACCCACACCCAGCACACCGCCCCCCCAAAAAAAACCTGGGTGCTCTTCTTCCTCCTCGCTCCCACCCACCTCATGTCAGCTCGCTCCACTCGTACCCCCAAATTCCTCACCTCACTCCTACAGAAAACCCCAGCTCCCCTTCTTCCTCACTCCTACAGAAAACCCCCAGCTCCCCTTCTTCTTCACTCGCACTACAACTAGGCTCGTCATTTGTTACTCTGCTCAAATCTGTGAGCACGACGCGACGCCCTCGAGAAAAATGGAGTCGGCTGACCCCAGCGCCAAGAAGATGAGGCTCCCGCCAGCGGCGACGCCTGTTGTAGATCCTGCACCTGGCAGCGCGGAGAGAAGCGGTGACCCCGCCACCACCGGATCCCAGGAACCCATAGAATCTCGGGTGGACCGCATCAGCGATCTCCCGGACGCCATCCTTGGGGAGATCATCTCGCTTCTCCCCACCAAGGATTGCTGCCGCACCCAAATCCTCTCAATTCGGTGGCACCCTCTATGGCGCGCCGTTCCTTTAATCTCGACTGTCGTCAGCTATCTCTCTTCAATGATTTTGAAATCCCCAGAGCCATCATCTCCTCCCACGAGGGCCCCGTTCAAAGCCTCTGCATCCCGTCATGCTACCTGAGCAAGCATACCATGCCCTGCATGGTGGACGCCTGGCTGGAATCCCCTGAATTCATAGAACTACAGTTGCTTGAGTTCTACTATTCCCCTAGAAATTACATACCACATATCGAACGCCATGAACTTGTGTCCTCAGCACCGATGTCCATCTCGGGGTTTTCGTCCTCTCTCCACACCGACACCTTTGCGCAGTGCTACCTACCAGACAATCTGGTACTAAACCTTCGACTCCCATTTCTCAAGAAACTTTCACTTGTGCGGGTTCGTATATCGGAGGCCTCATTGCACAGCATCATCCACTCCAGTTGCCCTGCGCTGGAGTGCTTGGTGCTTGTTTTCACAGTTAGAATCGGTTGTATCCAAATAAAGTCGCCTAACCTTGTAAGAACTGGAATTTCTTTTGACGGAAGGCAGCTCATCATCCAAGATGCCCCTTCACTTCAAAGGTTGATCCTTGATTCTAGTTATTCACCGTTGCAAATAACCGTCCTCTCTGCGCCTAAACTGGAGACCTTGGGTGTAATACATGATCTCTGTGCACATTTCAATATGGTGTTTGGCTCCACGGTTCTTCAGGTACTTTATATTATCATCTACACTTGTAACCATAAGCTGCATTTTAAATTTCTGCGCATAATTTATATATCATCTTGGAGTACACATTTTGTACTAATATTATGTTCTATGCTCAATGAAGAGTTTCTCCATGGATGGCCTATCAATGGTGCTGGATTCTGTCAAGATCTTGTATATCCAAATGAATAGTTTTGATCTGAACAAGATTATTGGCTTGCTGCAATGCTTTCCATGTCTGGAGAAGTTGTATATAAAGGTGATAATTTCACGCACATTAGAAGCCCGCATATAGTGTACTAGAATTAACCGTTCAGCTGTTGCTCTTTCGACACTCTTCTTTTAGACCTTAACTGTTTTCAATCTTCATGTCTATTTAGGCAACAGGACGGGGTAAGAAAGTTATAACCAACCGGTGGATTCGTAAGCATCGGGATTTTCTCACTTCTCATGAGATTCGATTGAAGACAATAACGCTAGAACGATATGTAGCCAGCCGTGCAAACACAAGATTTGTCACATTCTTCCTGCTGAATGCGAGGTTACTATTATCCATCAGGCTTAAGTTTATCAGCAACATGGTTTTGACGGATGGGTATGTCGAAGAGCAAAAAAAGGAGTTTCAGGTGGGCAAAAGAGCTTCTGAACGTGTCGGGCTTCTATTTACAACATATTGTGGTCAAATCTAGTAAATTTTACGACCCGGGATGTTCATTCTATGGACCTGACCGATCCATTTGACTGTGACTACCGAAAACAATGCTGGAGTTAGATGTTGTTGCCCTTTTCAATCTAGTTTTTTTGTAAACTTGATGAACAATTAACCCTCGTGCTTTTGTACAGTTTGTAAGCTGGAGTTAGATGTTCCTGCCCTTTTCAACTTGACTGTGACTGTCATATTTTCTTTGAAACAAGGCAAATGGCATTCGTTTAATTTAGAGTGAAATATTGTAACAAATCCAAACCAAGGGAAATAACATCACTCTCGCCGGCTGCTTGAGCTCACTATGCATTACAGAAGCCAAGTGATTAGCCCCCACCAGCACCCACAAACTTATTTCGAACTAGCACATCAAATGGGCTATAAATTTTCATAGGAAAGGCTGGACATCTGGGGCTCACGCCATTGTCAACGTAGTCAATAAACGAGAGAATTACACTACGAGCGGCTGACAATAGGGACCCAGCAAGTCGCGCAGTTTTTTTTGAGGAACAAGCAGTTGTTATTTATACTAATTTTAGCGACGGATCAGGGTAACAACGGGGCTGTGCGGGGGCTGTGGCCTGTCTAGCCAGGGTTTTATTTATGTTTACCACATCATGAGCCCAGTTGTATTTTTTTCTTGCTGAAAATGGCTAGCCCAGTTCTATTTTTTAAAAGAAATACCAAACAAGGCCTACTTGCTTTATCGGCCCTGCTGGGCTGCAAATCTTTCAAGACGAGGAGAGTTTCATTTGGTTTGCCCAGAAATGGGCTGTACATTTTTAAAACACATCAAACCGGGAATTGGTTTCAATTTTTTTTCATTACAAGATCTTAAATTCCATTGATTTTTATGCATGGACAATTATTTGGATTTTATATTTATATAAATTATTTTTCAAAATAGTTTGAATGTGAATTGATATTTCTGGATTAAAAATAGTTGACCGCACCGAAATATGCAAAATTTCATATAATTTTTAACCGTGGCCACAATATGGGGTGTGATGCTAACAAAAAGAAGATGGGCTGCAAAAAAATTCTTTAGAATTAGCAAATGGGTTGTACATTATTAGAAATAATGGCAGATGGGTTGTATGCTGTTTTCCACAGATTTGAGGCTGACTTGTGCGCCTACTACAGGTTGACGCGTATGCTTTCATAAAAAAAGGTTGACGCACACGCAACGCCCTGTCAACTTAGTCAACACACGAGAGCAGTGATAGTTGGATGTCCATCCAACGGCTGTCGTGCTTCTTCAATCTCTGATCTTCATGCTCAAGCCGCTCAAACAAGCGCCGGCGGGACTGCCTGCTCCCTCCTCCGCGCGGCCGGCTGTGCTGCCGCACAGGCCTCACCACCCGACCGTACTCCCATCCCTCTACTCACCCACACCTGTTGTTATTCTCCGGCGACCGCAGACGAACCAGTAAACCCTTGTACAGTCGTACTCCCCTCCGTGTGGGAAACAACTGCCGAGTCTTCCCTGCCTCCATGTCGTCCCCTTCCTAGGCCTCGCCGTCGTCCACCGCCCTAGTGCTCTCGGCGCAGCGTGGTCAAGGTGGTTAAGGAATGACTTCCATCGGACATGGACTGTACGTGGAGAGGCTGACAGTTGGGTCCACGGCGGCAGCAAGGAAGTGCCTCCTTATTACGCGGAAAATAATGATTCCTCCACCTGACGAACCAGTAAACCCTCGTACAGTCGTACTCCCCTCCGCGTGGGAAACAACTACCGAGTATTCCCTAGCTCCATGTCATTCCCTTCCTAGGCCTTGCCGTCGTCCACCGCCCTGGTGCTCTCGGCACGGCCTGGTCAACATGGTCAATGAACGACATCCATCGGAAGTGGACTGTACGTGGAGAGGCTGACAGCTAGGTTCACGGCCGCACGCAAGGAAATGCCTCCTTATTACGCGCAATATAATGATCCCTCCACCTGACAGCTAGGACCCACAGGAAGGGCCTCTGTATTTCGTGAAAAAAACATTCCCCCCGCTGACAGGTCGGACCCACCAGCTATATCTTCGCACGCAAGGAAGTGCGTCCTTATTACGCACAAAAAAATGAATACCCCCTGCTAGCTGGGACCCACCATATTGTTGGGCTGACTTGTGGGCCTACTAAGTTGACAGGGACGGAGAGCTTTGTCAACTTAGTCAATACTCCAGTGACCGTATGATGTGCATCCAACGGCCATAGTGCTTCTTCAACCTCTGGTCTTCTTGCTCCAGCCGCCCAAAGCAGCGCCGGTCGTGCCGCCTGCTCCTGCCTCCCGTGGCCGGCTGTGCTACCGCGGAGGCCTCACCGCCCCCATACTACTCCCACCACTGGCCAGGCCATCCCTCCACTCACCCACACCCCCTGTTATTCTGCGGCGACATCAGCCTCACACCGCAGCCGAACCAGTGAACGCTCGTACTCCTCTCCGCATGGGCATCCACTGCCGCGTCTTGCACGGCTCTGTGTTGTCCCCTTCCTAGGCCTCGCCGTGGTCCACCGCCGTGGTGCTCTCGGCGTGGCGTGGTCAATGTGGTCAACGACCGACTTCCATCGGAAGAGTACTGTACGTGGAGAGGCTGACAGCCGGGTCCACGGCAGCCGCAAGGAAGTGCCTCCTTATTACGTGGAAAATAATTATTCCTCCACCTGACAGCGGGGACCCACCGAACGGGCCACCAGTATTTTGCGAAAAAAATCGTTTCCCCCTGACTGCTAGGACCCACCGGACGGGCCACCGTATTTCACGAAAAAAATGTTCCCCCGCTGTCATCTCGGACCCACCGGAAGTGCCTCCTTATTACGCAAAAAAAATGAATACTCCCCCGGCTAGCTGGGACCCACCTTGCTAGGATGCTGACTTGTGGATCTCCTAAGTTGACGGGGATGAAGGGCTTTGTCAACTTAGTCAATATGAACGATTCTAGCTCCAGTGACCGTACGATGTCCATCCAACGGCCGTAGTGCTTCTTCAACCTCTGGTCTTCTTGCTCCAGCCGCCCAAAGCAGCACCGGTCGTGCCGCATGCTCCTGCCTCCCGTGGCCGGCTGTGCTGCCGCAGAGGCCTCATTGCCCCCTACTATTCCCACCGCCGGCCAGGCCCTGCGGCGATGGCAGCCTCACACCGCAGTCGAACCAGTGAACCCTCGTAGGCCTCTCCGCGTGGGCTTCCACTGCCGCGTCGTCCCCTTCCTAGGCCTCGCCGTTGTCCACCGCCGTGGTGCTCTCCGCGCGGCGTGGTCAACGTGGTCAAGGAACGACTTCCATCGGAAGAGTACTGTACATGGAGAGGCTGACAGCTGGGTCCACGGCCACAGCCCATTTTTTTGTGATTTGCCAAGTAAGTCGCTTTGTCAGGCCTGTTGGGCTGCAAATCTTTCAAGACAAGGAGAGCTTTCATTCGGCTAGCTGAGAAAATGGCCCATCAGTAATGAGAAATGGGTTGTACATTTTTAAAACACATCAAACCGGCGATTAGTTTCAAATATCTTTTTTTTCATTTCAAGATTTTAAATGACATTAATTTTTATGCGTGGAGAATTTGTTGGATTTTATATTGATATACATGTATTTTTAAAATCAGTTTGAATGTGAGTCGAAATTTTGGGATTAAAAACAGTTCGGACCGCACCGAAATATGCAAAATTTCGTATAATTTTTTAACCGTTGCCACAATATGGGCAGTAATGCAAACAAAAAGAATATGGGCTCCAAAAAAACCTTAAGAATTAGCAAATACGCTGTAAATTATTAGAAATAATGGCAGATGAGCTGTATGCTATTTTCCACATATTTGAGGCTTTCCTAAAAAAAAGGTTGACGCACAAGCACTGACTGTTGGATGTCCATCCAACGGCCGTCGTGCTTCTTCAATCTCTGCTCTTTCTGCTCCAGCCGCTCAAACAAGCGCCGGCGGGACTGCCTGCTACCTCCTCCGCACGGCCGGCTGTGCTGCCGCGCAGGCCTCACTGCTCGACCGTACTCCCATCGCTGGCCTAGCCATCCCTCTACTCACCTACACCTGTTGTTATTCTCCGGCGACCGCAGACGAACCAGTAAACCCTCGTACAGTCGTACTCCCCTCCGTGTGGGAAACAACTGCCGAGTCTTCCCTGCCTCCATGTCGTCCCCTTCCTAGGCCTCGCCGTCGTCCACCGCCCTAGTGCTCTCGGCGCAGCGTGGTCAAGGTGGTTAAGGAATGACTTCCATCGGACATGGACTGTACATGGAGAGGCTGACAGTTGGGTCCACGGCGGCAGCAAGGAAGTGCCTCCTTATTACGCGGAAAATAATGATTCCTCCACCTGACAGCAGGGACCCACCGAACGGGCCACCGTATTTGGTAAAAAAACATTTCCCCCCTGACTGCTGGGACCCACCAGCTACACCTTCGCACGCAAGGAAGTGTGTCCGGGCAAAAAAAGACGATTCG
>NC_057801.1:768640893-768647151 GCF_018294505.1 Triticum aestivum
CTGACTGCTGGGACCCACCAGTTATATCTTCGCACGCAGGGAAGTGCACCCAGGCAAAAAAAACCAAAACGATTCGCCCCCCTGACTGCTGGGACCCACCAGCCCCCCGACTGCTGGGACCCACCAGCTACATCTTCGCACGCAAGGAAGTGCGTCTAGGCAAAAAAAATGATTCGCCCCCTGACTGCTGGGACCCACCAGCTACATCTTTGCAGGCAAGGAAGTGTCTGATAGTCGGGACCCACCTGGTCGAAGCGTACGTAGCGTTGTCATTCTAGTCGCGAACGTGTACGTACATATATACTGGTCGATGTAGAGGCGCGCACGTGTCGTACTAGAGGCGCGCACGTAGCATGTACACGTACGTACAGCGGCTAGGGTGGAGGAAAGAAAATACGGCCACGTATGTGTACATACGGGCGGGGTCTCGAACGCCTACTCGCGCATACGTACGGCGACGGCTCGTTGACATGGCTGGGTCGGAATGGAGAAACAGCGTCGTCGCCGTGTTCATGAGGAGGCGATGGAATTCGTTGTGTTCATCGAGAGGCAACGCGGCTGGGTCGGAACAGAATGCTTGGTCATGTTCATCGGGAGGGCTTGGACGGAAGAGGCGATGGAAACAAGGCCTGGCGTACCGCACAACGGAGGAAACGGACCTCCTACGGTCGAAACGGGGGTCCTGTTGATCGGGAGGGGTGTGGCGTACCGCACAACGGAGGAAACGGACCTCCTACGGTCGAAACGGGGGTCCTGTTGATCGGGAGGGGTGTGGCGTACCGCAAAATGGAGGAAATGGACCTCCTACGGTCGAAACAGGGGTCATGTTGATCGTGAGGGGTGTGGCGTACCGCAAAACAGAGGAAACGGACTTGTGTTGGAGCGTTAAGGCCGAAACGGGGGTCCCGTTCATCGGGAGGGGTGTGGCGTACTGCAAAACGGGACTCCACGGGATATTGTTCATCTCCGTCGTCAACCTCCTCCAGCCTCCACGAGCTACTGTTCAACCACCGTCGACCTCCTCCAGCCTCCACCTACGACTGTTCATCCACGGGCTCCTGTTCATCCAGCCTCCACTATGCGCTACTCCACCGGCTACTGTTCAACCACCCCTCCACCGTCTACTATTCATCCAGCCCTCCATACCACGGGGTCTTGTTCAACCACCCCTCCACGGGCACCCCTCCACCATCTACTGTTCATCCAGCCCTCCACGGGGTGGTCCTGTTCATCCAGCCCTCCACGGGGTCCTGTCCATCCAGCCCCAACCGGCTCGATCGATTGGGGTCCTATTCATCCAGAGGCAACACCACGGGGTCCTGTTCATCCACCCCCACCGGGAACTGTTCATCCAACCCCCCTGCAATGCTCACTATTCATCCAGAGGCAGCATCGATCGGCTTCAGTTAGCAGCAGTAGCGAAGGAATTGCTCGATTGGGTTCAGCTAACAGCCATCGATCGATCGCTCGGGTTCAGTAACCCGTAGCCTGCAGTGCAATCGCTCGGGTTCAGTTAGAGCCCAACGCCTCGCTCGGGTTCAGTTAGAGCCAACGCCTCGCACACACGCGCGTACGTGTACGAGAGAAACGCGCATCGCTCGGCCCCCGACCTCCCACCGTAACCGGGAACTCCCCGAAATTTTCCTCCCCCTTGCTTCTACCATGGTTTTTCCCGTCATGGACGACCCAAAGAATGTCATGCAGCTGCGTCTCCGGCCCGCCCAGGACGAAAAGCCCATTTTCTGTCATGTTTTTTTGTTATAGAAGTAGGAGCCCACCACATCTATGATGTATGTGTTTTGTCACAATTATCTTCATAGAAGTGTCATATGTATGACAGAAAAAAAATTCATTCGGCCCAAAATGTCACGGATGTGTCTTTTTTTTGTGGTGAATACAATGGTAAATTGTATAGGTGCACTAGTTCGGCGAAGAGATGGTGATACAAGTGCAATATGGATGGTAGATATAGGTATTTGTAATCTGAAAATATAAAAACAGCAAGGTAGCAAGCGATAAAAGTGAGCACAAACGGTATTGCAATGCGTTGAAACAAGGCCTAGGGTTCATACTTTCACTAGTGCAAGTTCTCTCAACAATAATAACATAATTGGATCATATAACTATCCCTCAACATGCAACAAAGAGTCACTCCAAAGTCACTAATAGCGGAGAACAAACGAAGAGATTATGGTAGGGTACGAAACCACCTCAAAGTTATTCTTTCCAATCAATCCATTGGGCTATTCCTATAAGTGTCACAAACAGCCCTAGAGTTCGTACTAGAATAACACCTTAAGACACAAATCAACCAAAACCCTGATGTCACCTAGATAATCCAATGTCACCTCAAGTATTCGTGGTTATGATTATACGATATGCATCACACAATCTTAGATTCATCTATTCAACCAACACATAGAACCTCAAAGAGTGCCCCAAAGTTTCTACTGGAGAATCACGACGAAAACGTGTGCTAACCCCTATGCATAGGTTCATGGGCGAAACCCGCAAGTTGATCACCAAAACATACATCAAGTGAATCACGTGATATCCCATTGTCACCACAAATACGCACGGCAAGACATACATCAAGTGTTCTCAAATCTTTAAAGACTCAATCCGATAAGATTACTTCAAAGGGAAAGCTCAATCCATTACAAGAGAGTATAGGGGGAGAAGAAACATAAGATCCAACTATAATAGCAAAGCTCGCGATACATCAAGATCGTGCCAAATCAAGAACACGAGAGAGAGAGAGATCACACACATAGCTACTGGTACATACCCTCAGCCCCGAGGGTGAACTACTCCCTCCTCATCATGGAGAGCACCGGGATGATGAAGATGGCCACCGGTGAGGGTTCCCCCTCCGGCAAGGTGCCGGAACAGGGTCCCAGTTGACTTTTGGTGGCTACAGAGGCTTGCGGCAGCGGAACTCCCGATCTATTCTCTGTTCTGGAAGTTTTAGGATACGTAGGTATATATGGGTGAAATAAGTATGTCGGTGGACCAAAGGGGGGGCCACGAGGCAGGGGGGCATGCCCTAGGGGGGGCGCCCCCCACCCTCGTGAGCACCTCCCACTACTAGGGAAAAGCCTAGCAGCAGCGAGGGTTTTGGGCCTCTCAGTAGCGCGGGTACCGGCGCTACTAATAAGGCGCTACAACTATATCTTAGCAGTAACGCGTGCCCGCACGCGCTACTGCTAGGACAAGTAGCTGCAGCATTTGTTCAATCCCACGCTACTGCTAATGTAACTACTGGCAGCGCGTTTTCTGTCCATCGCTACTAGTATTCTTTTTTTATTTTTTTTTATTTTTAGTGTATTTATGCACCGTCATACAAATATTGGTACAATACCAGTTATGAGGTTTACATCATTATGTCCATAACAGTGTGTCAAATGAAGGTGGATTAGTTTCAAGTGGAGGTAATATGTGGTGCATGTCAAAAGTATACTACAAATCCAAACTTGATCTAGTTTGGACTAGTAGTACTTTCGATGTGCACCACATGTTTCCTCCACTTGAATCTAATCCGCCAACACAAGCTATTTAATCATCATCATAGTCATTACCACCAACATTAGCTATTTAATCATCATAGTCATAGTGTAGCACACATCATCATCTTCAAACTCTCATTCTAGCTAGCTAATCACCACCAACACTAGCTAATAATAATCATCATAGTCATTACCACCAACACTAGCTATTTTATCATCATAGTAATAGTGTAGCACATCATCATCCTCAAACTCATTTCTAGCTAGCTAATCACTCCTGCTGCTCTCTCTTAGGTAAAATAACATAAAACATGTGTAGCTCTCCTCCTTGATCAAGTTGGAGCATGCAGATGAACCTGTCTCCTAATCGTGGGTAGCGCATCTATTTGCTGCCCCCTAGTACTTCTCTGCGCTCCCCCATCACATATTTGGTCCAGTCTTGCACTATTAAGCATCCGTCGCTAATCTTGAATGCACTAAAGTAATCTGTAGGATATCTTGGCCGTAAGCTAATAATACTCATGGTACCTTTAGTCTCGATCCCATAAGGCACAACATTCATCGGTAGTCCCTGTTGAAGAACATCGTATGGTAACATACTTAGCAATGAAGTTTAGCTTCAAAAATAATGTATGGAAAGATGCACTAAGGACAAATAGTAAAAATCTTACCATCCTTCCTAAATAGATGTGACCGTAGTTCATTACGAACACTATTGGTCGCATGTTTCCAGTACTAACATTTCTAAATGCAGGAAGAAAATTTGTCTTGACAGTATCAAGATCCTCAAGCCATGAAACATAATGACTTAGCTCCTCGCAGTTGAGTTCAGCCTCGGGACAGTAGTAGGTCCTGTCTACCAAGCGCTGGACATGTTTGCTTGCACCGAAATAAGCCGACAATACAAATTAGTTGTCAACTATTTTTGAATAAACAATATCAAAGACATAAATATGGTTGAGAAACTTACATAATGGTATAGCTGGAGGCGTCTGCACATCAACCCAGATGTCGGTATTACCTTCAATATCATCTTCCGGACGAATATCAAAGGTGATAACCATATCAGGCTCAAATGCATAAGTCTTGCATAGTGCTCGCCATGTTTTGCATCCAAAATAGGTGTAGTCGTCTGAATTGTACAATTTTGCATGGAAAATATAACCATGCTCGGTCTTCAAGTAAACTTTCTTTACCTCCATAGTACGACTGCAACCTATCTTATCCAATACAAAAACTCTGGCATGGCAGGGGATACGCTAGTAGAATAGTAAAAAAAATTATAAGTTGAAGCAAATGAAGCAGATGTCATGCTTAATTACGAAAAAAGACTTGTCATTGTGACTTACTATATCCACTTGGAAGTTCACGTCCAGCTTGATGCTGAAGCGCCTATCATCATCTAGGAAGATTCCGTCGCACAGGCCACGCTCGTCTTCACAGTCTTTGCAAATACCGAAATCGTTTTCGTCGTCAGACATTTCCTATGTTCATAGTTAAAACATTAATTGAAAATCGATCGAAGACAACTACCAGGATACTCAACACACCAATCCGGGGCACTCGATATTTCCTACATATTCTGGCACAAGTCATGCCAAAATTCATGAAAAAAATCCGGCATGACCTTTGCTAAAATAGGACATATCCAGCGCCTGAAATATGCCGGAACGGAAATGAATCAACACTCCGGCAAAACATAGGCCACTCGAAGGTGTAACCTGGAAACATGACCGGCCACTTGGATATTGAGCAACACAAGATATACATTTCAAAATATCTTATAGGACTCAAATTAGCATGCATTCAATAAGCAAAAGTAAATCATCTCATGCGTCCGTACATCATCGAATATTATCACTAATACATCCTGAATAGTGTCATACATATAACATCACTAATACAACTAAAAACCTAGCACACGACGGGTATTGGCGCGCGCGGTGGACACCCACAGAGAAGGAACCATCACGGGATCATAGCTCCAGTGAGATCCCTGGAGAACCTGAGAACCTGTGCTCCAACGCAAACAAGTAGCGACGGACGTGCGCGTCCTCCTCACTGACACGATGACGCACCACCTCCGCGGAGTCCTCGAGCCTCTGGACCGTCACTGGGCCACGCGATCACCACCAAAGAAGGTTCGGGTCAATGACAGGCTGGCTCCTCACCAACCTGCGCCCCCCGGTAGGTAGCGCCTCCCAGTACCACCCGGTGGAGCCCAGTCCCGGACATGGCCCATCTGGTCAAGCAGGTGTCGTCCTCCGCTGACTCGATGACGAGGATGGGGGATAGGTATCGTCCACGTCGAAGCGGGAAAATTGCTTTAACTAAAAAAATAGCAACAAGTTCTTACTAACTAGTTCTATTAATTCAACTAGTTCTTACTAAAAATAAACTTACTATAAATAAAAATATTCTAGTACCTAATTAGTACCTAGTTCTTACTAACTAATTATTACCTAGGAACTACTTCCCTAATTACCATCTAATTTGATGAACCTATAGGGGTGGAAAGTGGTAGCGGATATTCCAATTATCCAACTATAAAGTGAAATAAGTGGTCAAATTTTACTCGTTTTATGATTCATCTTAGAAATTTGATTCGTTTCCACCCTTACATGCATGAACCCTAACTAATTTGATGGAGGTAGAAACCCTAGGCAGAGGTAGGGGAGAGGAAGGAGCAGGCGTGCTCACCTCGGGTGCCTGCGACGAGGAAGGGGCAGGCGGCGTCGAGGTCGTGGTCGGG
>NC_057801.1:768647540-768653878 GCF_018294505.1 Triticum aestivum
GTCCGGGGCGGCATTGAGGTCGGGGTCGGGGGCGGCGTCCAGGGCGGCGTTGAGGTCAGGGGCGGGGGCGGCGTTGAATCTGGGGTCGGGGGCGGCGTAGAGGGTGTGCGGAGAGCGCACGGCGGCCGACGGGCGACGGCGGCGGCGAGAGTGGAGTTGGATTTGGGGGATGAAGTGGCCGTGGGGAAGGACGAACCCCGTGGTTAAGTCAGAAGTACCAGTAGCGCGTTCCAGAAAGGGCGCTACTGCTACGTTAGCTACAGCGCGTTCTGGAATACACGCTACTGCTACACCATCCTCTTTTTCCCCTTTTTCATTTAGTTTTCTTCACTTTTATTTTTTTCCTTTCGCCTTATTCTATTTCTTTCGTTTTCAGTTACCTTTCTATTTGCTTTCCATTTAATTTTATATCCTCTAGCAGTAGCGAGTTTAGACAAAAACGCGCTGCTACAAAGAAAGTAGCGGTAGCGCGGTTCATTATAGGTCACTACTACTATCTGTAGCCTATTGGCTAAGCCATGGGAATTTTAGTAGTAACGTGTTTAGAACAAGACGCGCTACTGCTAGAACTTTATCTACAGCGCGTTTTCGCAGGCGCGCTACTGCTACTTAGCACCAACGTGCTTTTTTGACCCTCGCTACTGCTAAAGTTCTGTGTATAAGGTTTTCCCTAGTAGTGTCCCTTCTTTCCTGACGTGCACTCCAAGCTTTTCCGGTAGCTTTCCTTCCAAAAATAACTTCTCCAGTTGATTTCGTTCCGTTTCGACTCCGTTTGATATTCCTTTTCTTCGAAACACTGAAATAGCCAAAAAACAGCAATTCTAGGCTGGGCCTCTGGTTAATAGGTTAGTCCCAAAAATAATATAAAAGTGGATAATAAATCCCAATATTGTTCAAAATAGTAGATAATATAGCATGGAGCAATCAAAAATTATAGATGCATTGGAGACGTATCATGGATCTCTGGGAATTTAAAAAACGATGAAAGGCTAGAATCTGCGAACGCAGAAGCAGAAAGAAATAGAGAGAGAGAGAGAGAGAGAGAGAGAGAGAGATCCAATCTCGGAGGGGCTCTCGCCCCTCCGCTGCCATGGAGGCCAAGGACCTAGAGGGGAAACCCTCCTCCCATCTAGGGGGAGGTCAAGGAAGAAGAAGAAGGAGGGAGGCTCTCCCCCCTGATACGTCTCCAACGTATCTATAATTTTTGATTGCTCTATGCTACTTTATCTACTGTTTTAGGCAATATTGGGCTTTATTATCCACTTTTATATTATTTTTTGGGACTAACCTATTAACCGGAGGCCCAGCCCAGATTTGCTGTTTTATGCCTATTTCAGTATTTCGAGGAAAAGGAATATCACACGGAGACAAAACGGAACGAAATCAACTGGAGAAGTTATTTTTGGAAGGAAACCCACCTGATGGACTTGGACCCCATGTCAGAAGAGCCACGAGGTCGTCATGAGGGTGGAGGGCGCGCCCTCCCCCCTGGGCGCGCCCCCCTGCCTCGTGGGGCCCCCGTAGCTCAACCGACGTTCTCCTTTCACCCATATATACCGTCGTACCCTAAAACTTCCAGAACAGAAGATAGATCGAGAGTTCCGCCGCCGCAATCCTCCAGAGCCACCAAAAACCAATAGGGACCCGTTTCCGGTACCCTGCCGGAGGGGGATCCATCACCGGAGGCCATCTTCATCATCCCAGCGCTCTCCATGACGAGGAGGGAGTAGTTCTCCCTCGGGGCTGAGGGTATGTACCAGTAGCTATGTGTTTGATCTCTCTCTCTCTCTCTCGTGTTCTCTCTCGTGTTCCCTCTATGGCACGATCTTGATGTATCGCGAGCTTTGCTATTATAGTTGGATCTTATGTTTCTTCTACCCCTCTACTCTCTTGTGATGAATTTAGTTTCCCCTTTGAAGTTATCTTATCGGATTGAGTCTTTTATGAGAACACTTGATGTATGTCTTGGTGATCAACTTGCGGGTTTCGTGACATTGGGAACCTATGCATAGGGGTTGGCACACGTTCTTGATTCTCTGGTAGAAACTTTGGGGCACTCTTTGAAGTACTTTTATGTTAGTTGGATAAATCTGAGATTGTGTGATGCATATCGTATAATCATGCCCACGGATACTTGAGGTGACAATGGAGTATCTAAGTGACATTAGGGTTTTGGTTGATTTGTATCTTAAGGTGTTATTCTAGTAAAAACTCTAGGGTTGTTTGTGACACTTATAGGAATAGCCCAACGGATTGATTTGAAAGAATAACATTGAGGTGGTTTCGTACCCTACCATAATCTCTACGTTTGTTCTCCACTATTAGTGGCTTCAGAGTGACTCTTTGTTGCATGTTGAGGGATAGTTATGTGATCCAATTATGTTATTATTGTTGAGAGAACTTGCACTAGTGAAAGTATGAACCCTAGGCCTTATTTCCTATCATTGCAATACCGTTTACGCTCACTTTTACCACTTGTTACCTTGCTGTTTTTATATTTTCAGATTACAAATACTTTTATCTACCATCCATATTGCACTTGTATCACCATCTCTTCGCCGAACTAGTGCACCTATACAATTTACCATCGTATTGGGTGTGTTGGGGACACAAGAGACTCTTTGTTATTTGGTTGCAGGGTTGCTTGAGAGAGACCATCTTCATCCTACGCCTCTCGTGGATTGATAAACCTTAGGTCATCCACTTGAGGGAAATTTGCTAGTGTCCTACAAACATGTGCACTTGCAGGCCCAACAACGTCTACAAGAAGAAGGTTGTGTAGTAGACATCACCCCCTCTCTCCCGGTGGCACCGGAACGCCGTCGAGGCAATCATCATGTGACGGTGATCTACACCAACACCTCTTTCATCTTCTCCAACATCTTCATCACCTTCCCTCATGTATATTCAGCAGTCCACTCTCCCACAACGCGCTGTACCCTCTACTTGAACATGGTGCTTTATACTTCATATTATTATCCAATGATGTGTTGCCATCCTATGATGTCTGACTAGATTTTTGTTGTCCTATCGATGATTGATGAATTGCTATGATTGGTTTAATTTGCTTGTGGTTATGTTGTTGTCCTTTGGTGCCCATCATATGAGCGCGCGTGTGGATCACACCATAGGGTTAGTTTGTATGTTGATAGGACTATGTATTGGAGGGCAAGGGTGATAGCAGTTTCAGCCTAGCATAGAAATTGATGCATGCGGGATTGAAGGAGGACCAATATATCTTAATGCTATGGTTGGGTTTTACCTTAATGAATGTTATTAATTGCGGATTCTTGATAATAGTTCCAATCATAAGTACATAGAATTCCAAGTAAGGAATGACATGCTAGCAGTGGCCTCTCCCACATAAAACTTCCTATCGGTCTAGTAATGTAGTCAATTGCTTAGGGACAATTCCGCAACTCGTGCCACCACTTTTCCACACTTGTTAAACTAACATAATTGTTTCTTTATCTAAACAGCCCCTAGTTTTTATTTATGTGCTCTTTATTATCTTGCAAACCAATCCCACAACACCTACAAAGTACTTCTAGTTTCATACTTGTTCTGGGTAAAGCGAACGTTAAGCATGCGTAGAGTTGTATCGGTGGTCGATAGAACTTGAGGGAATATTTGTTCTACCTTTAGCTCCTCGTTGGGTTCGACACTCTTACTTATCGAAAGGGGCTACAACTGATCCCCTATACTTGTGGGTTATCAATGGCACGCAAAAGTGATCCACATAATAGTTAATGTAGAAGGTTTTACCATGTATTGTGCATTTAAAGAAAAGAAAGGGGAAGACCACATTATCTTGGTATCTTATTAAGAGTGAGAGCTTGGAGGATGGGGAAGTTGGCACATCACTTATCATGACCTAATTGTGGACTTTGCATAAACTTGTCTGACAAGCAATGCACTATCAGTTACTTGGTTCATTGGTGGATCATTAAGTGCCAAATTCTCATGTATTTAAATTCAAGTTAACCACAAAGTAACATAATTAATCATGTTAGGTTATTATTAAAAATAATTAAGCAAACAATGTACTATTTATCTGTATGTTTACCGCAAGGAGTGAGAGGCCTAACAAACAATGTGGTAGACCAACAATCCAATCCTTCTATTTGATTTTCTAAAGAAATATAGCCATCATTCCTATGAAGAACAAAAACCTTATAGATTGTTCTGTTTGTGTTCATGTGTTTATCAAAAAGTCAATGTATCCATTGGTTTGGCATGACCATATTTATTTCTGTTGTGTATGCATATGTTGAAGCACAGATTATTCAAGAACCACTAGTGCAGAACCGGGCTTTAGTGCCGGTTCGTGACGGCCTTTAGTGCCGGTTGGCGAACCGGCACTAAAGAGTGGGGACTAAAGGTCCACGGCCTTTAGTACCGGTTCGTCACGAACTGGCGCTAAAGTGCCACCACGTGGCACGAGCCATGCCCGTTTGCGTGGAGAGCATTAGTACCAGTTGGTAACACCAACCGGTACTAAATGTTTGGGTGTTTTTTTTAAATTTTTCTTTAATTTTGTGTTTTCAATTTAATTTAGTGAAAGTTTTACATTATAATGAGTTGTTAAATCATTAGGTGAAAGTACCACGGATTAGTTTCGATTGGATGCATTATTGGATATCTCTATATATAGCTAGCTAGCTAGAGTATATGCCATATCCATATTATACTTGATCAACTATATAATATATACGAATATGGCATATACTTGATCACTTAGCTAGGTAGGATTCATCCAGCTAAAACTAATCTGCGGTTTCTTTCATCAAATGATATAATAATCAACTAGCTATCTAATCACCACCAGCACTACTAGCTTAAAGAAGAAACATTCACTTGTATACCAGAAGCAAAAATATTATCGATCGAGTTCAGCATGATTGTCATGATATTATAAGCGTTCATATATATAACACCACAAAAGCAAATCACTTAAGTTCAGAACGAAGAACACGGACATGAAAGGACAAGTACTAATTAAGAGCGGCATGAAGAACAAGCTAAATCACTCCTGCTAGCTACTCTCTCTGGTAAAATAGCATAGAACATGTATAGCTCTCCTGATTGATCATACTGGAGCATGTCGATGAACCTGTCTCCTAATCATGGGCTGCGCTTCTCATTGCTGCCCCCTAGTACTTCTCTGCGATCATTAACAATTTTCCTCCAATCTTTCACTATTAAGCATTCATCACTTCTAGAAATCCTGAATGCATTCATGTGCAATGCAGGATATCTTAGTCGTAAGCTAACAATTGACATCTGACATTTAGTCTCGATCCCCTGAGGCACAACTGTCATTGGGAGTCCCTGTTGAAGAACATTGTATAGTACTTAATTAATATACTTATCAATGAAAGTTTAGCAAAAAAATTATGTATGCAAAATATGCACTGAGGACAAATAGTAAATATCTTACCATCACTCCTAAATAGATGTGACCGTAGTTCAATACCATCACTATTGGTCGCATGTTTTGAGTACTAACATTTCTAAGTGCAGGAAGAAAATTTGTCTTGACAGTATGAAGATCCTCAAGCCATGAAACATAATGACTTATCTCAGTAGTAGGTCCTGTCTACCAAGCGCTGGACATGTTTGGTTGAATGGAGATAAGCTGTCAATAGAAATTAGTTGTCAGTAGCAATATCAAAGACAAAAATATAGTTGAGAAGAACTCACATAATGGTAGAACGTACTGGAGGCGTCTGCACATCGACCCATATGTCTCTATTACCTTCAATATCATCTTCCGGACGAATATCAAAGGTGATAACCATACCAGGCTCAAATGCATAAGCCTTCCATAGTGCTTGCCAAGTTTTGCATTCAAAATATGTGTACGTGTGTGTATTGTATACTTTGACGTTGAAAGTATAACCATCATGCTCAGTTTTCAGGTAAGCTCTCTTTACCTCCATAGTTTCCATATCTTTGAAACCTATCTTATCCAAGACAAAAATTCTTGCATGGCACGGGATGCGCTAGTAGAATAGTGAAAATTAAAAATTATAAGTCAGGCAAATGAAGCATATATAAGTCATGCTTAATTACGAAAACAGACTTTGTCATTGTGACTTACTGTATCGAATTCGAAAGTCTCATCCAGCTTGATGCTGAATCGCCTACCATCAACAAGGAAATTTCTGTCGCACTGGTCGCGCTGGTCTTCACAGTATTCGCACATAATGAATTTTTTTCCGTCGTCAGACGACATTTTCTATGTTCATATTAGGCGAAACATTAATCACTTACTAATTCAATTAATTCAACTACTTATATTAATTCAACTAAGCATTTACTAAAATAAACTAGTT
>NC_057801.1:768655354-768656001 GCF_018294505.1 Triticum aestivum
GCGCGGGCGGCAAGGGCGACGACGACGACGGGCGGCGGGGGCGGCGAGGGCGACGGCACGGCGGCGCGGTGGCGTGGGCGTCGTCGAGATCGAGACTCGCGCGCGCGAGAAAAGTGGAACGAACTGACGACGATAACTGAATTTTCGTAAGTGTCATATATATAGGATGGGCCTTTAGTACCGGTTGGTGGCTCTAACCGGTACTAAATGCCAATTTTGGCCAGCCCAAGCGGCGGGAAACGTGGGCCTTTAGTATCGGTAGGTGGCTCCAACCGGTACTAAAGGGCAACACATTAGTACCGGTTGGAACCTCCAACCAGTACTAATGCCCGTGCGCTGCCACCCCGCAGTGCGCTACGTTTAGTCCCACCTCGCCGAGCGAAGGGCAGCCGCACTGGTTTATAAACCCAGCCGCGGCTGCCCTTTCGAACTCCTCTATATAGCAGGCTTCTGGGCCTAATTAGGGTGCGCTGCCCTGTGAGCCTACTGGCCCTACTGGGCATGTATTTGCACACCCAAGGTCTGGCAGGCCCACTGGACAGCGCCCCAACATGTTTTTTATAAATTATTTTCTTTTCTGAATAGTATTTATTTTCTTCTATTTATTTTTGAGTAATTTTTTTATATAGTTATTCCTTTTCTGCTTT
>NC_057801.1:768656101-768656660 GCF_018294505.1 Triticum aestivum
CTCCTGCTCCTCCTCTTCTTCTTCTTCTTCTTCTTCTTCTTCTTCTTCTTCTTCTTCTTCTTCTTCTTCTTCTTCTTCTTCTTTTTTCTTCTTCTTCTTCTCCTTTTCCCTCTTCTTAAACCTAGCACTAATTAACCTAAAACAAAACAGGAAAAAACTACACCTAAACCTAGCTGTTCTTCTTCTCCTCCTCTTCTTCTAATTATTCTTAGTTTTTTTCATGACTAAACATAAACCTAAAACTAAACTAAACCTAAGACCAAACTAAAAGTAATCTAAACTAAATATAAAACCAAACTAAAAGTAATCTAAACTAAACAAAATCTAAAACAAAACTAAAAGTAATCTAAACTAAAAAAACAGAAAAAAGAGGAGAAGAGGGGTGCGGTCGGGGATCACCTACGGAAGGGGTGGGACGGCCTGCGGTAGGCCGACAGGGCCCAGGGGCGCCGAGCAGGGGGTTGCTCGGCGGCGGAGGGGCGCTGGCCAAGCGGAGGGGGTGCCGGGCGGTGGTGGCCACGGGGCCGCATGGCTCCGGGGCGGCAGGGTGGCACTGGCC
>NC_057801.1:768661153-768668754 GCF_018294505.1 Triticum aestivum
CTTCTTCCTCTTATTCCTCTTCTTCTTCTTCCTCTTCTTCTTCCTCTCTTCTTCTTCTTCTTCTTCTTCTTCTTCTTCTTCTTCTTCTTCTTCTTCTTCTTCTTATTCTTCTTCTTCTTCTTCTTCCTCTTCTTCCTTTTTATATAGTTTGAGAAGTAACACAGAAAAAATACATTGATCAGTACCGCCTTTTAGCCAAAACGCGCTACTGCTACAGGGAAGTACATAAAAAATACATTGATCATCAATGATCTTTTTGTATAGAATCTAAATTATCAAAAGGAATCTACCACCGATTTAAGAACCGGCGAAGACTCCTATTGCACCCTCAGATCGTACACATAGAGTTCAATGAAGACCAAATGCTTGTGATAGTTTGAGAAGTAACATATTTAAGATTGTCAAATTCTTGCTAAGGGAGCGATGTGGGACTAAAAATAGCCCTTGCCACAACCTCTTTAGTACCGGTTCGTGCCATGAACCGGTACAAAAAATGCTGGTGCCCGACCAGCATCTTTAGTACCGGTTCGTGGCACGAACCGGTACTAAAGATTCACAATGAACCGGTATTAAAGGTCTCCTCCCGCCTAGTCATTTGAACCGGCACTAATGGACGCATTAGTGCTGGCTCATATGCAAACCGGTACTAATATTACTCATATTAGGTCCTTTTTCTACTAGTGAACACACTTAACTCAAAATAAGAAGAACAACTAAGCATATTGAAGATTATTAGGTACTCATGTCTTAGCTTGTTCTTTGATCCACCACACCGTATAGGGGAATGTGATATGTCAAGTATCTTGTTGTACTCGAGATTAAGCAATCATTGTCTTCTTATTAGAAGTATGTACAATGTTCTATGTATTCTCACTAAGAATATGCTAGTTTCTTTTATGCATTTACTTGTGTTGCCCCGTTACTCCACGTTATACCTGACTAGAAGTACGAGTACTTTAATTGGCCTGAATAAATTTTAAACTAAGATGCTACTCACACAACTAGAGTAATATTTAGATTGATTACATACATTGATTGATGCAAAGGTTGTGGGTTATCCGCCATTTTTTTAGAACTAGTAATATTCATAATTTAAAGGGTTTCTCCATTAGTTCAATAAATCCAATGCTCCCTTCATGTATGGATTTTTTGCGAGAACATATATTTCTAAAATGGGAAGAGTAACTCTGGGGGCAATCAATGTACATGTATTTTTTCTTGAACATGTCGATATGTCGTAAAGCCACCAATAAATCATAAGAGTAACTCATATGGTTTTTGGATAGCAACGGTCGTAAGACATCAACATCTGATTGCACTCGGCGGTGACATATCGCCAAACACCACACGAGTAGGACAAAACCTAGACCCACAGCCAACGTCGTGCACCTTTCCCATATTGGTTTCGATCGATGTCGTGGAGAGGGTAGGGGATGGGGGACCTGTGGCAGGTGCCTCTCTCGACTATCAACGGGTCATGCAACGAGGTTAGAAGTTGGATGAAGTGTAATACCGCAACTGAGCTTGGATGAGGTCATGCAACTAGGTCCTACAATATTCCTTTGTATCTCTCCGAGTATGTCAACTGAGGTTGCCTTGTCGATAGCCCCACAACACCACTTTTTGCCAGTAGGCAAAAGAGAGAGTACGGGAGAGTGTAACGCTGTGCACGTGATCTATCCCCACAAAAAATCCGTACATTTTAGTACATTTGTGAAAAATTAGATGGGAAATATCTTTTGAAACAAAACTATATACTGATTTTTTTAATATATTTTAATTCCTCGCGGCGAAACCTTTAACACAATACCAATATTAGATACTTTTCCAACTATATTAACTTTCATTGTTTCAGTCATATTTCAACATATTCAAATAAGTTGAACATATTTTAGTGATTTCGAAAAACTGATTTCACTCATTTCAACAAACTGGTTTCACCCATTTCAAAAACTGATTGCACTCAACTTCAAATATGTGAAATTGATTTCAACTATTTTGAGAAACAATTTTCAATTATTTGAAAATAAAATCACTCATGGATTCCACCTATTTCAATCATCTAATTTCACTCATTAAAAATATTTAAGTCATTTTAAAAATGCACTTTTTGAAACGGGTGATTTTTTTTTAAATGAGTGAAATTAGTTTTATGAAACATTTGAAATTAGTTTTTTCTTGAAATATGTGAAATGAGTTATTTCAATATGTGAAATTTATTGTTTCTATGTGTGAAATTGATTATTTCCAATATATGAAACATATTTAGTGTGTTTGTAAAGCTACTTATTTTAGTGTAACTAATGTTTGTGAAATCTAACTAACATTAGCTATTTGAAATGAGTGAAATTAGATTTTGGAAATACATGAAATAGGTGAAATTTATAAAATTAGTGAAATCCGTTTCTTGAAAGAGGTGAAACCGGTCTTTGAAATAACTGAAGCTAGTTTTTTGAAATGAGTGAAATTAGTTTTTGAAATCGATGAAAAAAGTAATATGAAATAACTGGAACCGTTCCAATATGTGAAACTGATTGTTTCAATGTATGAAATTGTTTCAAATACGGAAGAGTGTAATGTGTATGAAACTGATTTCAGATCTAACTGAAACAATGAAAAAAAAGTCATCCAGATATATCCAAGATTGTTTTTTGTTCTGAAGGTCTTCCCACTATGAATTCAAATATGTATAAAAGGTTTTCAAAACAGAGATTTGGTTTAAAATATATCAATCATTTAAAACATATCACTGAAATTACATAAAACATATTTTGCATGGAGAGAGAATGGATACAACGGTCCTTCTCTCCGCTCTCTTGCTCTCTCCTGTAAGAAAGCCGAGACGACTTGATAAAATCACTTGTATTTCCCTCTGCAACCTTGTGTATTGCACATGAAAAGAATCCTCAGATTATAGCTATAAAGCTAGCATGAACCTCAATGCAGGCAATGAACGGCAGAGGTTTCAGCGGTACATATCCTCACCGTTCGATTTACCATAGTCTTGCATATATCATTCCCAGTGTTAGCATGCCATCAAGGGAAGGATGATATCAGCAGGCTTCTACGGTACCAAACTGTCACAAGGAATTCGATAAGAAGCTATCGTAAGGAAAATTCGAAAGCAAAAAAAAATCGTGGACCAGTATGTGGTTGGATGGTTAGGAGGACAGTGACAACCTAAGCCCACCAGAGCTCAGTCTCTCGGAGGCATTCATAGAGGCGAGTGTATGTGCATATGTACAAGCGTCTACGTCCGTACTGTGTTCAAAAATAAAAGAAAAAAAACTGTCTTAAGCAGTTTTTTCTTTTGTTGTACACGGCAAAAGCTTGCAAACAAACTTCAGCTAAGCCCAGCCCGTTTAGGAGCTAGCCCAAATGATGCATCTGTGTTGAGATTGAGAAAGATCTGGATCTGACCTAGGTCCGCCGCCGTCGCTACCACAACCACACTCCACTGACCGTTCCTCCTGCTCCGCCGCCACCCACCACGGCGGCCATGGCGACGGCAGCAGCGACTCCTCCCCGTGGCGGCCTCCCGGAAGAGATCGTGATATGGGAGATCCTCGTCTGCCTCCCCCCAAAATCCCTCCTCCGCTGCCGCGCCGTCTGCCGCGCCTGGCGCAGCACCACCTCCGCCCGCGACTTCCTCGCCGCCCACCACGCCCGTCAGCCCAACCTCCCCATCGTCTTCCAGGAATACCACGGCGGCCAAAGCTTACTCGCCTTGGACAACCGGGGCGCCGCCGCCGCCCAGCTCCAACCCGTCGCCCGGCTTGACGACGACTCCAGTCTGGAAGCTTCCTGCGACGGTCTACTCCTCCTCACCGACTATGGCAGGGGTGTTCCAAGGTTCTCTGTCTGCAACCCGGCCACTCGTCAGTTTGCTTGCTTGCCGATGCTTTCCGGTTTCGTGCCTCTGGCTCTGGGGATGTATCGGCACGGCCCGACTGGCGAGTACCGAGTACTCGTCTGCCTGAGAGATGAAGATCCGGCGACTGATGCATGCTACATCTTCGCATTGGGCTCCACCCATCCACTGAAGAACATCGGATGGCTGCCGGAGATGGATGAAATGTGTTCCACTGGTTTAGTACCCGTTCTATTCCGTGGTAGCCTGCATTGGCACATACAGCAAGATGAGAGCGCAGCCAAAGTGATAATGTGTCAGGACCCCGACTCAATGCCACATCGATCTAGCATGTAACACCTCATATCACTTTGCGGCCTCACGCACGGTATTCCCACGGGTGTCGCCTTACCTTTGCCCGGGACCGTTTGCGCCTTTTGGCACACGTATATGATAGTGTTGCTAGCATCCATATGATAAGGAGCCCGGGCTGACATGGCTAGTCGTAAACCCAAAGTGGCACAAACTTACAGGGACAGACATCCATGACCCAGCATCGAACGTGTCGGTCATCAGCGAGTGAATCCAGGCTGTAGCACTAGGCTAGCAGGACTCCGGTGAACCGGGCTGTAGAGGGCTAACAGGACTCCGGTATTTATCGCGTGACATTTCCCCGAAGGGACAGACACAGGAACGAAGAAGGACACATGTCGGCCAGCCTAAGTGTTCCGGAGCAGTAGCAAGCTACCATGGCTCGGTGGAAACACTAGGAGACATTTCCCGGTAAGAGAGGCTACTAAAGATAAACAACTAGATAGTCAGATCCCACACATACCAAGCATTTCAATAACATACACACAATATGCTCGATATGTGCAAATACAACATGGCATCACAACATGACTCTACAACTCAAGTATTTTATTAGGCTCTGAGGAGCGAGATATTACAAACAGGGGTCTCATGACCCAACATTCAGAGCATACAAATCAAAGCACAAGCGGAAGCTATCATGTCTGAGTACAAACATCTATAAATGAAAAAGGCTGAGAAGCCTGACTATCTACCAAATCCTGCCGAAGGCACAAGATCGTAGCTGAGGTAACAAGCTAAACATTGAAGTCCATGCGGAACTACTAGCGAGACCGAAGTCTCTCTGCAAAAACATAAAATAGGCAAACGTGAGTGCAAATGTACCCAGCAAGACTTACATCAGAACTATCTACATATGCATCATTATCAACAAAGGGGATGGTGGGGGTTTAACTGCAGCAAGCCAGCTTTGACTCGGTGGCTATCCTAAACTACGACTGCAAGTAACTCTTTTGAGGTGGCGCACACGAGTCCACATATTCACCATATCAATACACCACTATGGATCTGCTCCCGTCTCCCTACGAGAACGCCATCCATAGCACTCACGCTTATCTTGCGTATTTTAGAATATCCATTTTCACTTGTCTATGAACTGATATAAGCAACCCAGAAGTCCTTTACCGCGGACACGGCTATTCGAATAGATGATGTTAACCCTGCAGGGGTGTACTTCTTCATACATGTTTCCACCACTTAGCGTCTGCACACGGCATGTGCTCGGCAGACTTCAAGCGAAAGCCGACGTGGGTGTAGACCACGACCTACCTAAACACTCAAGTCTCTAGTCCAGGTTTATCGCCTATTCGGGTTCCATCCATGAGGAGATCTGGCCGGAGTTTCGCTCACAGCCCCAAACGATGTGAACAGGGTTCCGTGACACCAAACGGGCGCCCGGTATACCCGGCCACGTGCCTACCGCATCACAGCCCACCCCTCCGGTCAGCGCTGTGCACGGCCTCCAGCATACTACAAACACCAGAAACTACTTGCAACTCCTGGACAGAGGACTTGGGTGAATAAGAAGTCGAGCGGGGTCATATTTCAGGGCCCAATGTATGGTAGTAGCTGAATCATGGATCACAAACACAGAACTCAGTTCCTAAGGACGGCTTCAATGAGACAACCCATCATGTACTCCTACATGGCCTCTCACCGCTACCTTTACCAAATCGTGTTCACACACTTAGCTCACACACAGTAGGACATGTTCACACGCCTCTGATTCATCCCCGATGAATCAGACCTGACTCAACTCTAAGCAGTAGCAGGCATGACAAACAAGCATGAATGAGTAGGCACATCAGGGCTCAAACAACTCCTACTCATGCTAGTGGGTTTCATCTATTTACTGTGGCAATGACAGGTCATGCAGAGGATAAAGGGGTTCAACTACCGCAGCATGTAACAGATGAATCGTTGTTGTCCTAATGCAGTAAAAGAGAGCAGGAGCGAGAGAGTAGGATTGTATCGGAATGAACAAGGGGGTTTTGCTTGCCTGGCACTTCTGAAGATAACATTGAGTCTTCATCAGTGTCAACGATCACATCGTCGGTACAACGTCTACCGAGGGGGAACAACACCGGCAAACACAGAAGAAACACGATCAATGCAATGCACAATATGATGCATGCTATGACATGGCAATATGAATGTCTTTTGGGCTAATGCACCTAGCTATGATTTAAATGAAGTTGGTTTGAATACATGATTCAAATTCCAACTCCATATATGATTATTTAAATGCCCTTTAGTTGTTTTGTCCAAAACAGAGGACAAACATTGTTCAAACATGCATGAAAATGGTACAGATGGATTCCTTGAATTTTTCTGATAATTTTTCATATATAAATTATTTCATTCTGACTTACGGTTGATTTTCTATGATTTATTGAAGTTTGGGGTATTTTCTAAAATTTATAAATCATTTCCTGATTTATTTTAATTCCAGAAATACTTACTGCATCAGCATTGCATCACTATGACGTCAGCAGGTCAACAGACGCTGCTACTGGTCAAACCTGACCAGTGGGGTCCACTGGTCAGTGACTGGGGCTGGTTAGTGTCGCTGACGTGTGGGCCCGGTCAACGGCCACGTCAGCTTGGTCAAAACTGACGCGTGGGGCCGCTCTGGTTTAGTTAATCCTAAACAGATATTAAACTGGGGTTAATTAGGGCGTGGGGCCTAGGTGTCAGTGACACGGTGCGGTGTTTAGTGGCTAAGTAGGCTAGCCACGTCAGCAAGTGACGCCGGCGACCACGGCGACGGCGAGACCTCGCCGGAGTTGCTCGGGACAGCGCTACAGCCCGCGGCTGGTCGCGCTGAGGGCACCGAGAGGGAGCCCATGCTCCCGCGCATCTAGGGGCGCACACAGCTGGGCACAGGGAGGCCGGGGTCGACGGCGGCGACCACTTAGGCGGCGGCCGGAGCTACGGCAACGACGGGTTAGGCGATGCAGGGCGCCAGGGGAGGCGTTGGTGAGTGCTATGTGCTCCTGGGACTGTGGTGAGCACGACGGTGGGCTCGAGAACGAGCTGCGGTGGCTGTGGCCACGGCCACGCCATGGCCGGCGGCGAGAAACTCTCGGCCGCGGTGGGAGATGGGGCTAGGGGGCGAGAACGGAGGGGGCGAGCACAGGAGAAGCAGCGGAGGCTCACAGCGGATCCATTCGAGGCGGAGACGAGGCCGGGGACGGTCCGGAGCCGACGAATCGGGCGACGGCGACCGGCGGGTCCGAGGAGGGGAAAAACGTCGGGGCGGCGCTTCGGGGGCTTCTGGAGGGGCGTGGCTCGGTGAGGTGGGTCGAGGACGGAGTGGCGGAGCTTGTGGGCTAGTCGGGGAAGCGAGGGAGGCCCGGTGGCCGTGGTGGCAGTGGAC